>NC_056747.1:559303363-559603363 GCF_019279795.1 Protopterus annectens
TAAGTTGCTGGACTATAATTATCAGAGACTGAAGTTCTTTCTTGATGCTGGAGTCTTGAGAATTTGTCTTACTGGAACTCATTTCAGACTGATAAACTGACAGGAAAATTTCCAAAGTAATTTCTGACAGGAATATTATTAAGATTTCCTTTCTTTTTTAGATATAGTTCAAGAACTATATAAAACAAACATATTTAGAAAGAAAATTACTTCAAGAATTAATTTTTTAAGTAATTAATTCCTGTCAATGTAATGAAATTGGTGGAGCTGAAGAAATCTGCTGCTATCCTGTGTTCATCCTTGGCCACACCCCAGCACTGGAATTTTTGATTACTCTTGTTTTTTTTTTTTTTTCAAAATGTAAACCTTTATTTTAGCCTTTTTTACTGCTATGTTTGACAGTGTAAACATTTACCAAACTGACTATCATCTTATGTTATAGCAATAGTGGCTGGAACTGTGTTTGTATTTCTGTGTGCTGCATGCTATTGTGTCACATATTACTACTGATTTACTTAAGTGCATGTTATCCTTGTCATAAATATTGTTAATTTTCTCCTTGTATTTTGTGGCTGGAACTATTTGTTTATCGAGAAGTGCATGTTATTGTTTCACCTACTACTGCTTTACTTAAGTGCATATTGCACGTGTTTCTAATGCAAACATAGCAAAGGCTATTTGTTAAGAATTACGCTGTGGTAGTGAGAACGGATAACAGCACTGCATAATATATGTCTGCTTTTAGCCTGATTAGCTGCTTGTTTTTAAAACTATACTAAGACTCCTTAATTTGGAATAGCAACTCATTACGTGTGATAAAATCTGTTAACAGAGCTGCTTACCATATGGCCGCTCTTAGCTTGTCTAGTTACCCATTGCTCTAAGGACTGCTTTTACAAATAAAATGTACTGGATAGCTGTTGTCTGGCATCTGGATTAAATGTTTAACATCAAACAAGGACACAGCATTGTAGAAAACCTTAACAAGTATTACCTGCATCATAGTCTGATTGCAAGAGTAGTCTATAAACCTGTTGATACATTTTAACTGTTTGTTGATCATTTATGTAACTAAAAAGCATATACTGTGCTTCGTAGCTGTATGGAGCTCCTGTATTGCCATATATTACATAGGTTAAGTGACAGTGTTATGCTTGCTTAACTGGTGGCTAGTTATTAGTGCTGATAAAGTCTTCTCATAATAAATGGTTTCTTTCTAGGTAGTCCCCTCATACTACCCTAGTGTAAGACACTCCTGACTGAAAGGACATTACCCTGAAAAACTTACCTGCTACTAGTCTTTGAAGTCCACCCTGCAATTTGAATAAGGTTAATACCATAACTTGTACTAGTACCTTAACACTCTACCTATGTACTGCTTCATGCTGCCTTGGGTCTAAAGGCACCTATAGGCTCCCTCCAAATTCTGTAACCTAGCTAGATTTTCCACAGGGATCTTACCTCTTTAACCTACAAATCTACCCTGCACACAGTCATTTCATCCGGCTCCCCTGCCAATAGCCCATAAAATATACCCTGCAACTCTTAATTAATCTCTGCAGGCAAACAATCTATAGCTTAATAATAGCCCATACATTTGGTGTAAAACTAAACCAGTAAAATAAAACCAAACAGATGGATTTGAAGTGAAATTAAACTAGTACAATACAGCCAAAATGATACATTTTGTGTAAACAAAAACAAGTGAAAATATAATTTTGGTGTACAAAGAAAAGAAACAAGTAAGCCCAGGGATATAATTGGAGTTAGTGTTAGCCATTGCTTTGCATGCACTCCCTCATCTAGGTCTAATTACACTCTATTATTTGGCCATCCCCCCCCCACCACCACCACCACCACCTGACTATGGTACTGACTGTCCCTCTCTACCTGTAAGAGGTTTTTAAACCCTGGGAGCCATCTTTAAATTTCTCTAAGCAGCTGCAGTCCCTGGTGTTGTGAGCTCACATGTAAGCACTGGAATTTTTGATTACTCTTAATTGTTTTTTTTTTCAAAATGTAAACCTTTATTTTAGCCTTTTTTACTGCTATGTTTGACAGTGTAAACATTTTCCAAACTGACTATCATCTTATGTTATAGCAATAGTGGCTGGAACTGTGTTTGTATTTCTGTGTGCTGCATGCTATTGTGTCACATATTACTACTGATTTACTTAAGTGCATGTTATCCTTGTTATAAATGTTGTTAATTTTCTCCTTGCATTTTGTGGCTGGTACTGTTTGCTTATTGAGTAGTGCATGATATTGTTTCACCTACTACTGCTTTACTGAAGTTCATATAGCATGTTTTTCTAATACAAACATAGCAAAGGCTATTTGTTAGGAATTACAATGTGGTAGTGAGAACGGATAACAGTGCTGCATACTATATGTCCGCTTTTAGCCTGATTAGCTGCTTTTTTTAAAACTATACTAAGACTCCTTAAGTTGGAATAGAAACTCATTATTTGTGATAAAATCTGTTAACAGAGCTGCTTACCTTATGGCTGCTCTTAGCTTGTCTAGCTACCCGTTCCCCTAAGGACTGCTTTTACAAGGAAAACGTACTTGATAGCTGTTGTCCGCATCTATGATTAAATGTTTGACATCAAACAAGGACACAGCATTGTAGAAAACATTAACGATTATTACCTGCATCATAGTCTGATTGCAAGAGTAGTCTGTAAAGCTAGTGATATATTTTAACTGTTTGTTGACCATTTATGTAACTAAAAAGCATATACTGTGCTTCATAGCTGTATGGAGCTCCTGTATTGCCATATATTACATAGTTTAAGTGACAGTGTTATGCCTGTTTAACTGGTGGCTAGTTATTAGTGTTGATACGGTCTTTCTCATAAATGTTTTCTTTCTTGGTAGTCCCCCTCAAACTACTCCAGTATAAGACACTCCTGACTGAAAGGATGTCACCCTGAAAAACTTACCTGCTACAAGTCTTTGAAGTCCAACCTGCAATTTGAATAAGGTTAATATCATAACATGTACTAGTACTTTAACACTCTACCTATGTACTGTTTCATTCTGCCCTGGGTCTAAAGGCACCTCTAGGCTCCCTCCATATTGTGTAACCTAGCTAGATTTTCCCCAAAGATCTTACCTCTTTAACCTACAAATCTACCCTGCACACAGTAATTTCATCTGGCTCCCTTGCACATAGCCCATAAAATATACCCTGCAGCTCTTAATTAATCTCTGCAAGGGGCAATCTATAGCTAATGAATAGCCCATAAATTTGTTGTAAAACTAAACCAGTAAAATAAAACCAAACATATATATTTGGAGTGAAATTAGTCTAGTACAATACAGCCAAGAAGATACATTTGGTGTAAACAGAAACAAGTGAAAATATACATTTGGTGTACAAAGAAAGAAACAAGTAAGCCCAGGGATATAATTGTAGTTAGTGTTAGCCCTACTACGCTCCCCTCCCTGCCCCCCATTCCCACCCCCACTAGTGCTACATTTCAACAAAACTTAGCCACTCCCCTCATGCTAACCACCAATCACTGAATCTGCCCCACCCCTGTACCCATTTCCTTCTCTTCCACTATTCCACATCCTGTAAAGCACAGTCTTCCATCTAACTACCTTACAATCACAAACAACACCTCTCATCATCCACCACACCCACCCCATCCCAAGCAGATCTCTCACTCATAACCAAACCATGGCCAAACTACTCAAACCCACGTACATACACCTCTTACTATTGCTCCTAGGTGTATCCCCCCTCCCACTGCTAACTTCTATCATCAACCACCAAAAACAACTTAATTTTATCCACATACCAAGACAAACTACTTCCACTAACATTTTTACAACACACCCTTTTACTTAGCTAGTCCTATATCACTACCAAACCTTCTTTATTCACCAGTATGCACACAGATTACAGCCATCACACTAAAAGTCCCAAACAACTATAAAGAACTTTAAGACCCTAAACAAACTACTCAAATTCTATTTTTACCTCAGAACCCAACTCATTAGCTGCAGTGATATACACCCAAACCCAGGCTTACAAAATCTAGAAGCCCCAACCCTCAACCTGAATGATACCCTACTCCACCAAGACAAATCCACGCTCCTCATTTTAAATTTAAATGTCAGAAGTATACTAAACATAGTCCACGACCTTCATGCACTACTCTCCTTTTATCAACCTGAGATAGTCATACTAACAGAGACTTGGCTTAAACCAGGCAACCACAACAATGAAATCACTCCACCAGGTTACAATATAATTCATAGTAATAGAATAGGTAAAAAAGGGGGGGGTTGCTATAGTGTATAAATCTCACCTCATCCTTGAGAAAGTAGACATAACAACCACAGACCTCAATAAAGTTGAACTCACTCTAACAAAACTAAAACTTAATGATAGTAAACACATCGATATCATAGGATGCTACATCCCTCCATGCAACAATATCCCCATTACAGAAAAAAACTCCTAGAATGGATATCTAACTCCCTCTTCCAGGAAAGCATAGTATTAGGAGACCTTAATACTGACTGGCAAAACTGTTGCAGTCATAACCCACTCTCCCATATTAACCTACATGGCCTAACCCAACTCATCACTTCCCCCACAAGAACAGACAAGAGAACCAAACACCAATACACTCTAGATTGGATACTCGTATCCCACCCATCACTGATATCCCTAGAAGGATGTCTAGCAGACACCCTGAGTGACCACCAAGCCACATTCTTACTCAGATCAAAATCACCACAACTGACCAAATATCCATGTGCCTAATTAGAAACAAAAAACACTTTAACCACTCCAACTTTATAAACAACCTAAAAATGTGCAACTGGACCCCCCTAAAAATGTACCTCTTGATGAAGTTGTACTATATTTCAATACTACCTTCTTAAACACCCTTAACCATCATGCCTCCTCCAAAAAACAAGAATTAAAACTAAATATGCCCCCTGGTTAACCCCAGACACAAAATCCCTCCTCAAAAAAAGAAACAAGGCCTCGACCAAATACCTCAACAGTAAATCCCAATTGAACAAACAAATATATGTTGAACTACGTAACAAAGCCAAAAAATTCACCAAAACAGACAAAACATCTTACTACCAAAAGTTACAGGTTAAGCACAGGAACAACCCACAAAAATGTTGGGCAGCAATTAACTCTATTCTACAACCAGGTAAAAGAACTACCCCAACCCCAAAAATAGATAATAACCAAGAAGACATTGCCACTCAATTTAATAAACACTTTACAGAAACCATCCAGACCCTTGCAAATAACCAACCCTATGAGATCCCTAGCCCTGCAAGTCCACCCCCATGCCCAACTAACAATTACCCCAAGTTAAGCTTCCACCCAGACCCAACCAAATCCATTGAAAACCTGCTCCACAAGCTCAAACCAATGTCTCTAGCCGCAGATAAATTACCCGCTGAATACTTCCACCTGGCTGCAGAAGCCATATCATATCCTATCTCCATCCTAATTTACAGATCCATCTCCAAGTGTATAGTACCCAAGCTATGGAAAATATCACATATCATTCCTCTACATAAAGGGGGAACCTCCTTGGAACTCAATAACTACTGCCCTACAGCTATACTACCCCCTTTATCTAAAATTTTAGAGATGGTAATACACAAGCAACTAATGAAATATCTCCTAGAAAATAAATCTAATAGTAACACAACTACATGGCTTTAGACCCTTCCATAGCACCACCACCGCACTAACAGAATTCAATAATATTGTCAATACTCACAGAAACAATAGACTCCTTGTATCTGCCACCTTCCTTGACTTGTCCAAAGCATTCGATATGGTTAACCACAATAAAATCCTTCTTTCACTAGCAACTCTAAATCTTACCACCCCTGCCATCTCCTGGTTCAGAAACTACCTAGAGGGAAGGAAACAAGCTGTTATGTGGCAAAACCAACTCTCCCCCTCCCTACCAGTCTCCCTAGGAGTACCCCAAGGCTCCATCCTGGGGCCACCAATCAGCTCTCAAACAGTATTCCTAAAGCCTCAATAGTGCCATATGCAGATGATACCACCATAATATGTGCAACCAAATCAATTGACATCCTTCACTCCCTAACACAAGAGTGCTTTTCCCTAGCAGAAACTTGGATTACAAACCAAAGGCTCATTCTGAACCCAAGTAAAACAAAGCTATTACTCTTTAGCTCCCACAGAGCCACACCTCCCACTGATTCTTTCTTCATCTCCTCCTTTAACAAGACCACAATCACCCCCACAAATCATACCACACTCTTAGGGGTTGAAATAATCACCTTAGATTTGACCTACATATTTCTATAACCATAAAAAAGTACATAAAAACTTGGCCTACTGTATGGCAATAAAAAGTTCCTCAGTGACCACTCCAAAACTACAATAGTGAGGACTCACCTACTATCCACCCTACTTTATGCCTCACCCGTGCTTACATATTTCTGCAAATCTGACCTAAACAAACTTTATAATTGTTGTAATAAGATGGCCAAATTTGCTACAGCCTCTCCCAACTACCCCAGCAATGCTGAGCTTTCCATAAGCAACTAAAACCAGGAGAAGACATGTTATAAATCAATTTATCCTTCTCAACTAAAACCAGGCGAAGGCATATAGTGAATCAATTTATCATTCTCAACTATAGCAAGCATCATCTGCTCTCTCAGAGCCTTATTCTACATCTCTCTGCTTTTACTCTGATAGTACATCTATCACAGGAATCCTAAACTTAGGAATATCTTCTAAAGTTTAATATTATATTGTAGAGAATTAATTTATCCTATCTGTTAGTTAATATGCATGTCAAAGTCTCTTCTATGGAAATTGTATGTCAAAAGTCTGTCCTTAAATCTATGTTTTGTAAAAAAAAAAAGTTCTCTCTGAGCTTTTCTCCCCGGGCCTCCACTGAAAATGGACTTGTAATCCAGTTGGACTATCCCGGTCAACAAATGTAAAATAAAATAAAATAAATAACCCAAAGACAGTCTGCTGTTACACATGTCACACCGGAGCTTGTGAAAGTGCAGCATGACAGTCAACAGAATGCAGCATCACTGAGAGATCACAATGCATAGGGAGTTCTACTTTCAGTAGCTCCATGTGGATTATGATCTCAGCCACTATGATATACTGCCAGTCTTGAGGTCTTTGATGGGATACACTGCTGCAGTCAGCACATCTATACTTGCAATCACTTTTCTTATGTGCTGTAGATAGAAAATGACATGCACACATACTGTACTTGCACCAGAGTCTTCACAGAGTCCATACAGCAGAGGTAATGGCAGACCTTATCATGGGCATGAAGAATGGTGCATTCCTGGGGTCATACAGTGGTACCCCTTCCATGTTATGGGGGGGTCACAGGCACAGTTATTCCTTGAAATTAAAGAAAACCTACACCAAAGTCAATGTCATCCACTACCACCTCATCCTTATCTAAGGAGGTATTAGACCCTATCACCATTGATTTCCCCCACATATTCAGGTGTGGCAATTAGTGTCACCCTTGAGAATGAGTCCCCCTGTATGTCCTGTGTCCCACTTAGTGTGTGTTCTGCCTGTACAAATGGTGACATCTGTAGCCTCAGCAGCCACTATTCTATGTTGGGTTGGGTAAAGAAGTTTAATGCACAGCATGAGCAGACCATGTACAGTCCAGCATAATCTAATTCCTGTATACCTGGACAAGTTGAGTAACAGTGCATGCATGATGTTTAGTCTATGTGGCACTACCTATAAAAGTGTGATGTTATAGCATTTAGCTCAATATTGTATCATGCATACACAATGTTTAGTCTATGTGGTACTACCTGTAAATGTGTGACGGTCATGGAACGTAGCTCAACAGTGCATCATGCATGCTTAGTCTATGTGGAAGTACCTGTAACTGTTTGATGCTTATGGCATGTGGCTTAACAGCACATCATGCATACATGATGTTTAGTCTATGTGGTATTATCTGTAACTGTGTGATGCTCACGGCATGTAGCTGAACAGTACATAATTGATGCATGATGTTTAGTCTACATAGCACTACCTGTAACTGTGTAATGCTCATGGCACGTAGCTCAAGAGTACATCATGCATGCATGATGTTTAATTTATGTGGCACTACCTGTAACTGTGTGATGGTCATGGCATGTAACTCAACAGTGCATCATGCATGTATGATGTTTAGTCTATATGGCACTACCTGTAAATGTGTGATGGTCATTGCACATAGCTGACAGCCAGGCATATCTGCTTAACCTGCTCTGCTGTATACTAAGCATACTGTATAAGAGGAGCTACTGCTGGGGATTCATTATCCTCTTCAGCATCACTGTCCTCTCCTGCTGTGCTGGGTGGGAAAGACCATGGCACATGGGACTGGTCATAATATCATGTGGTTCAACCCAGAACACACAACAACCAACATGCTATGTCAGTGGCACATTGCAATGCCCCAGAAGCATATCAAAGGCGCATTATGTGATAGTCTGTGTCTGTGTTATGTGACATTTCTGCAGTCATTTGGAGCTGACAGACTGGAGTCATTAGACAGGGCTCCATGGGGTATCCAGCACAACATGAAACTTGCAATTCTTGGGGGGTGCTGGTAGTGGACTCGCACTTTATTAGTACATCTTTGTTTTATGTACTTATGTCTACACTTGCCAATCAGATGATACTGTTGAAAACACCTCAATGGAAGCAGAAGTACTGGTCTGATGTGTGTCACACAAGAATATTGTGTGGTGATGCACACAAAAATTGGAGGTAATCCCCACTAAATTACATATTACCTGGTAGTTAATGGCATAACATCCCTTTCTGTTGACATACTTATTTATGTACAGTTCAGTTAGGGCCTTCATTTTGACGAGAATGGAATCTGCGGTGTCCAGTGTCTCAGAAAGACATGTTATGGTATACAAGCCTAACACAGTGAATGTTCTCAACTCTGTAGTCCTAAGACACAAGAAATGTTTTTGCAAATGCAGAAACATTATACTGAGGAATGTGTTAAGAATTTAAAAAGGGAAATGGCAGCAATATACCCAATGTGTCCCCAGCCTGTCTCTGAAAGGTCTCAGTAGCTGGAATCGTCAATGCTACAAATACCTAGTTTCTATAGGGATGGATACAAAATGCATTCTCCTAAATTCAGTATGTGGCTGATGCATGCTTAGCAGATTGGTTATAATATCACAGTCCATGCAAAAATGGTCAATGAGATACTGAGATGTTGATCAGTAGGACTGTGATAAATCAGCCTCTGCCTGAAAAAACTTTGCTGCTGCTGTAGGCTGCCATGACACACACTCCTGCAAAACCAACAGCTAAAAGCCCAAGTAAGTGCTATCCTGACATCACTTTATATATATATATATATATATATATATATATATATATATATATATATATATCTATATATATCTAAATCTATCTTAATGCTGCTCTCCAAGCTGCAGTATAATACTCATCCATGTGTCACACTTCTCTGTAGAGTAACAAAAGTAAATTAATAAGTAGCTCTCATTCAACAATGAATTGTGACACTAGTCTGAATCTGCTCATTTATAACCTTAGTCATTTATACATATTCATTTGCATCTCTGTATGTGTATATATATATATATATATATATATATATATATATATATATATATATATATATAAAATCTTTGTATATACACTTCATACTGAGCACCACAGACCCTTGTGTTTTTGTGCTATGTGGTTCTTTGAATCATCCCTGTGGCACATGACGCCACTAAGTGTGGAAACTAACTTGCTTAGTACTCAGTTTGTTTACGAATATTGCTGTTTCTTTCCATGATTTCTTCCTTTTGAGTGTCTGGCAATTAGCACAGAGGACTAAGGCTATGGTTTACTAATAAGCTGCTTCCTTGCCTACTGTTTGTTCATGAACAAGTTACATAACTATGCAGTGCTCCCTGGCTCAGTCTGATGATGTGTTTAAGTCTGTACTCAAGTTAATAAATACCATTCAATCTGTGTCTGTGTCATTGCCTCCTAACTACAACATATATTCATTTTTTTTTGCTATCTGCATGTAAGACATCCTGATCGCACTTGATTATCTGAGGCATTCTCCTCATTTTGTTTTATTTTTTACTTTAGTTTGCCTTTGTTAACCAGGATAATATGACTGGGTTTAGCATGAACCCCTTTTCAGTGGAGTCTTGGGGAGAAAAGTTCCATACATTGTGCAATCACTGAGTATGCAAACATAAATTTTATATAAAGACATTGAGCATAATAGGAAACCTTTTTATAGATACATAAGATGTGGAGGGAGTAAAGACACAAACTGATAACCTGTGTGCAGATTCTAAAATTAATTCTCAGACATAACAGATTATAGATATATTTATAAAATCTTATGCAAAACAGTTTGGATCCACAAACGTGGTGGTAAGTTCTCCTAGTGACATCCAGCTATCCCCAGATACAGGAATCAAATTAGATTATTTTGAAAAAGAAATATGCAGACTGGATCCAAACAAAGCACAGGGAGGACCTGAGAACACTTCAGCAAGAACTTTAGCACCATTGTATCTATTATTCACTAGGTCATATAAATATGGGGAGATTCCTCAAGACTGGAGACATGCGCTTATTAAATCTGTTTTTAAGGGAAAAGGAAGTAGGACAAACCCAGAGTCATATAGACCCTTAAGTCTAGTTTCATGTTGTGGAAAAATAATGAAGAAGGTAATATTGGATAAGTTATTCTCAGAACTGTATAGGTTGGGACTTGAAACCATATATCAGCATGCATATGTTGAAAACAGATCTATTACCACCTGTAACATGATGTTCTATAACAATATAATAACAGCTATGAATGAAAAATTGTGATATGATGTAATTTATATAGCTTTAACTTTAGCATTTAACAGGGTCATACACAAAACACTGATCAATAAATTAATTCATCTAGGTATTAATGTACTCTTGATAAGATGGATAGCTCCATGGCTTACAAATTGGACATGGCAAGTATCATACAGCAACTGGACAGGTGAAATCCTTGGTTACAGTCAGGGTGCTCCACAGGGCCATGTCCTAGGCCCTTACTTGTTTAGATTGCATCTTTCAGACCTAACTTTTTTCATCTGAGGTGTTCTACAGTCTATACGCAGACGACCTGAAATTGGGTAAACTGATTACATGTGTTACAGATAAGGCATGCCTGCAAAATAACTTGACTAAATTGACCATTTGGGCACAGGAGACTAATATGCTGATTCATACATCAAAAACTAAGCATATGAGATTTGGTAGGCATAAACTGAAAGGTGAATATTTAATACGGCACACAGAGATTGAAACTGTAGACTCATTTAAGGACCTGGGTATATGGATAGATTCAGCTATGAGTTTTTCTAATCATATCAACCAATTGGTTAATGATAGTTATAAAACTATAGGTTGTATAAAAATATTTATTAAGTCTAGGAAATCAAAAATAATGAAGTCATTGTTTGTTAGTTACATTAGACCCAAACCTAAGTATGGGATAAAAATATGGAAACCTTATAAGAAAACAAGCATGAGTAAACTGGAAAGAGTATAACAGAAATATACCAAGGGTGTCTATGGATTTGAAGATTTAAGTTATTATGAAAGACTAAAATATCTGAACTTGTACAGTGTCTCCTACAGATATCTAAGAGATCTTATTCAGGTATATAGGACATTTAGTGACAACTACCTCTGGGAATGTTTGGGGTTAACAAAAAGCACTGGAGAATCATCAGACAACCCGTGTAGGAGACTGTATACTGAAAGGCACAATAATGTGATGAGACTGTTGCACTGGGGATTGTGCAAACATTATGGTATTGAAGTGGCTGAAAAGCACTGGAAACATGATCCACAAAGCATCACAGAAAATGATGAAATCTACATCATATGGGATCACCCATTACCAACAGTTCAAAAGATAGGTGCTAGAAAACCAGACATAGTGGTCCAGGAAAAGAAGACAAAAGCAGCATTGATCATTGAAATCGCCACACCCAGTGACTACAGTGTCCTGTGCACAGAGAGACATAAAGTTATAAAATATCAGGATCTGCAAGCAGAAACGAGAGCAATGTGGAAGAAAGATACCCAAATAGTTCCAATAGTAGTAGGAGCAATGGGTCTTATAAAAAAGTCTAAAATCTTATTAAGATACGCTACCAGTACATGTAACTCTGTACGAACTGCAGAAGGAGTCATTACTGGGCACATTGCGGGTTTTGCAAAGAGCACTTTTGACTGACATCAAAGAGTGAAACAATACTAATTTCATGAACTTTAATCGTATTGATTTGGAATGGGGTCCATCCCCATCATGGTAGTAAAATCCCAAGGGATTTGGAGAAATTAAAAAAAGGGAGAGATTCTATAGGAATGAGAAGTGTACTAGCTGTTTTTCTGACAGAGTAGCTGCTTGGAACAGACTACCAAATTACATTAAAGCAAGTACTAGTTTAGATATTTTTGGAACAGCCTGGATACTTATTATGGGAACAAGTGTTTTGGTACATTGGCAAGCTAGAAGGGCATTAATGAGGGTGCTTGAAATATTTGTATGTATGTATGAATGTTTAAACAAAATTTGGAGAATTATTTGCATATATGCATAAAAGAGATTATGCAAAAACAAATCAGACATTATATACAGTGCAAGAATCCACATCTAACATATGCATCACGTACCTCTAAGAAAAAGATGTTTATAGAGAGAAACTGTTTACAAGCAGTAATGAGTTATATATTTCATAGGTTGGTACTAGGCTATCGGCCCTAGGGCCTGTACAAGCCTAGCCATAACAATTCCCTGGCTATTTCTTCCCACAGTATTTACTTCCCTGGACCCCTGTCTAGCAGGGTGACTGACGTGATCCCCGGGGTGAATTTCCTATCTCCCTTCCAATCGTCAAGGTTCCTTTTGAAGAGGTCCAAAAAGGCACTCTGCTTGACATGTATGGGCAGTCTGTTCCAGAGTCTGGGGAGTCTCTGGGTCAGGAACCTATCCCTCCAGCATATTTTAGGAATACTTTGGTCTCAGTATAGACACTTGGAATAGTAAAATCAGTTTTTTGAAAATTATATTAGAAAGACAGTAACGGTAAGAACGATACAGTTATGTGAGGTTAGGAGGAAATTATTACAATTAGAAATCAGAAGTGGGGAAAGGAGCACAGTCAGGATTTGTTCTAGAGATGAAAGATGAAATATATTGGCAGTAATGCAGTCAGCCTGGTGAAATGCAGGAGTAGATCCATCTTTCTATCAGGTGTCATTAATTGCTTTTTGAAGGAACTTCCATTTTGGTCTGTTTTTCATGCTACATAGATGGAATTCTACATTTTTGAATTTTTATTTGAGTACAGAGAATCCTCTGCATTATTGTCAGATTTCTTTAAAGCGAACAGAAATTTGTCTTTTAATCTTAGTTGTCTTTCAGAATGGAAGTTTGTTTTTATGGTTGGACAGTTGACTGGCTTATGCAAGAGTTTTGTGTATGGTAGCAAGTTGCAATAAAGATAGATTGCAGAGTAGTTCTAGTCAATCAAGTTCCCTGAATGCTACACAGTGGTGTAACTAATAGAAATGGTGTGTGGCAAATCTGGTGGTTTTGTTTAAACATTGTTTTGGCTTTGAGAGTGAGGAATGATTTTACTCTGTATAAAGAACCTAATTTCAGGTGTGCTTTCTTTATGGCTTGGTTAATGGGTTGATCATATTACAGATGGTCATCAGTGATGACACCTAGGAACTTAGCCTGGTGAAGTTGCTCAATCTTAGTGCTGTTAACAGACATGAAGGTAAAAAATGTCTTGAGAATGGTATGGGAATAAATAACATTAATTTTGTTTTATTGGGCTGTAGTAGGAGTTGAGATTTGTCTAGCCAAGATTCAGTACAGGAGAATGCATGCTGGGTTATGTGTTGAAGTTTATCAGTGTTTTTCCTGAACAGATCAGAGTAGAGTCATACTGCAGAATAACAGCTTGTTTACTGGCAGTATTAAGCTCATTAATAAAGGAGGTGAAGACCAAGGGACCCAATATAAAATCTTGAAGGACACCAATCTTTTACTGGAAAGAAAGTTAGAGATATGTATCCATATGACTGCATCTGCTGTGTTAGATGGGTAACTATGGAACCAATGTAGAAAGATATTAGGTCCATATATTTAAAAAGTTGGAGTAAGACTTTTTCTAGACTTATTTAAAGCATTTGATAGTGTCTCATGAAAAAAGTGTAGGGGTTATATTACCTTCATTTCTTTGTGTGTCTGCAGTAGAAGTGAAATGAAGCAGATCATTATTAATGCTGTGGTTGGGCCTAATGCCTTGCTGTTCAGGAGACTGTAGTTGATTTCTAATAAATAGCTGAGAAGCTGGGTATGTATGCATTTCTTCAGGTCTTAGATATGGGGATAGAATGGCTAATGGTCTATAACTAGAGAGCTCCAGTGAGGTGCTTCCTTTGTGCTGGGGTAGTATAGACTATGGCATCAGCGGCCATTTTAAAGTACTCCCTTCTGAGGTTGTCAGGTGCAGGTGTGGTAGGTTTCAGTTTTAGAAGTTTTTTTGGTAGCTGCAATAGATACTAGATGGAAGGAGAAGTGCTTCAGCAAATTTGGGCATTGTGGTTGAGGTTTGATTTGATCTGGTGGATTGCTGATTATAAATTTGACTATTTCAATGAAATGGGTATTAAACTGGTTATCTATTTTAGTGTTTTGTGCTTGCAAGTTTGGGACTGACTGTGTGGCTTTCTCTTTTGTAATGATTTTTTAATGCATTGAGTTCCAGAATGTATTTGGATTAACACTTCAGTTGTGGAGTGAGAAGTAATCATTTTTCTTATCTTTTTTAATTAGGTGCTTAGTTTGGTTTTTTAGTTGTCTAAAGTCTGGAACGTGTCAGTTGTTTTGTTTTTTGTCCAAACCTTCAAAGCTTTCTCGCTGTCTTATTTTATGCAGAGTTTCTATTGTCATTGGGTTGAATTTGACTCTCCCAATTCTGATTAGGGTTAATGAGTCAAGGGTACTTATGAAAGTATTGTTGAATACAGTTACCACATTGTCTATTGGAAGAGCATTAAGAGATTAGCAATTATATGCTTTTAGAGTATTCAGAAAGGTCTAGTTGTTTAAAGAAGTTAGTTTTCTTACTTGTCTAAAGGGATGTATTTTAGAGCTAGTCTTTGAAATTTTGACGGCATAAATTGGTTGATGGTCACTAATGCTTTCAGATAAGATGCCAGAGTCAGAGATTAGCTTTGGGGAAGATGTTAGAATCCAGTTTAGGGTACATTTTCTGCCAGTAGCTGTATTATCTAGTTGGAAAGGTAATTAGTTAGGTAAAAATATAGAGCTGTGTAATGTTAATAGGATTATTAGGGTGTATTGTTTTGCTAATCTATATTTAGATCACTTAGTATAGTAGTTTCATATGGGATTTTGGATGAGGTAAAAGATAGCATTCCTTCAAGGGTGGCAATATTGTTAGATGATGAGACATATGTACCTATGATTGCTAAGTTCTTACATTTGTTTATATTATTAGTTTATTAGAGTTTCTGAGTTAGAGAATGTTTAAATTGGGTGTGGTTAGAGAGACAGGAGGGGGAAATATTGGATTAAGCACATATGAAGTTTATGGTGTTTAATATAGATACTCCTCAGGCTGATGTGGAAGAGACGATAACTAGGGGAGAGTGTGGTTGTGGTTGTGATGAGGAAGAGATATCGGAGAGTGTGAAGGTAGCACCAGGGTGACCATTGCCTGTATTTGGGTGTATATCACTGCTTAATGTTAGGGTGATGCACATATGATGTGGAGGCAATTTGTACTTAAGTTCTGTTTCTGAATTTGATATTTGGGTACTGGGATACAGCCTTATGTAGCTGTATTTAAATAAGTGAATCTAAGATGGTTGAAATAGGTATGGGGTTACTAGGAAATTATGGCAGGTGTTTAGTATGTGTAGACTGTTGAAGCTGGGAGTTTGAAGTAGTGACTGATATGATGTTATAAATGCCAGACAACATAATGGTAAGAGTATTACCAAGTATATGAGGGCCATGCTGACTTATAGACTGTGTGCGTAAAAATATAATAGTATGATCATCATCAACCCCCCCCCCCTTTTCATAGTTTCTACATGAGGTTGGCATGTTGTGTCAACTGTCACCATCTCTCTTGATTCAATGTTATTCATATACCTTTTTTGACAGTCATACCTGACTGTCACAGGCCTTATCTCACACAATCCAGCCATCTCTTTGCTCGACATTCTTGTTTCCTCTTGCCATTCTTCTTCAACTCCATTATTTCCTCATCTTCTTCAGGTACTAGAGCCCTGAGTAATTCCTCTAACTTCTATGCTTTCTCTCCAGTCAACTTCCAGGTTTTTAGTCTAGTCTCTGTTGACATTAGAGCCTTCTCTAACCATTGATTGCAGCTGATTGAGGCAACCAATGGGTTATGCTGTGGGACAACTGTTCACTTGGGGTAATGTTGCAATCTTTCCTTATTAGGAAGAAGTCTACCAGAGTTGTATGTTGGCCACTCTTGTATGTGATCTTGTGAAGGTCTCTCTTGCAGAACCATGTGTTGGCCACCATCAAGCCATTTGCCAGACAGAAGTCTAAAATGACCTCTCCTTCTTTATTCCTGTTGTCCCACCTATGTGAACCCAGGTAGTCCTCTTATCCTGTTATGTCTGTCCCGATGTGGGCATTCAAGTCACCCATTATCATAACTAATTCCTGATGCCCTGCTTTATCTAGTAGGTCCTGAAACAGCTGTCTGAATGCACTATTTTCCTCACTATCAAACTGCTGCTATGGGGTGTAGGCTGATATTATAAATAGTGCACTGTCCTTACACTGGATACTATGAGTCTGCCACTAATTCTGATTATGTTCTGCACTGATATGTCATTTGAATGTGTAATAGTATCATACAGGAGTAGATTATTGGGGAGGAGAAGAAGGACATGGAGACAGACTGTAGTTGATGGTACTGGTTTAGGGAAATGGGACTGGGGAAATGTAAGTGATTACATGTGTTAGAGGCATAAAGGTTTGGGGGTGGGTATATTTTGTAGGTCGGTGAGAGATAAGCTATAATTCTGGGTAATGAATATAGGAGGGGTAGAATGAGAGTTTCATAGGGAGGATGGAGTAAGTTGTGATCAGTGAGGTCTGTTATGAAATATAAGGGAGGAAAGAAGCTAGAGTGCCTCAATGTCGACTGCTGGTTTAGGAGTTGAGTGCATTATTGTGCCCAGGTTCTGTCTACATTTATGTGTACACCTTTAAGAGGAGTGGGACATAGGTGGAATTCTTGGTGGAGAACAGATCCTATAAATATAATGACATGAGGGATGGATGAAAAATTAGGGGTGGGAGGGAACTGTAGCAGACAATAGCGGCCACATCTGGAGGAGTAGTCTAATCTGCTATGCTTTCAGTGGAACAAATGCAATACGAACAGTAATCTAACACATGCTTTGGAGTCACAAGGTTTAATCTGCTCCATCAGACTGCAGTTGCAGTTGAGCTGTTTGAAGGCGTACAGTTCAGCAAAAGACCATGAATCTACAGGTGAGTTTTCCTCAGACAACTACAGTTCAACAGCAAGAAAGCTGAGTACTGGAATATTTGCAGAGAGGAATGAAATGAAGTAAATTTGGCTGAGAGAGTATCAGAAAAAGTATAACCAATTACATAAAGGAGAAAATGGCCATTCGGTCATGTAATAAATGATTTAATGTTGTGAACATGGATTCTGTGGTAGGATAGAGCGCACTAAATAATATTATAAGACAATGGACAATAACAAGTAGAAACAGCAAGCCACTATAAACCTTAAGTGAATAATCAATGGCCCTATACATCAGGAACCCTACTGAAAATGTTATCTGTATGACTGAGGATGTGTGAGTAGTATTCAGGCTTGTTTGTTAGCAGAAAGGAGGGTGTTTTAGAGAGAAAGTATTGTATTTAACTGGAAGAAGCAGAAAAGATGGAAATATTTCAAAAGAAGAACATAAGATAAGCACACCTACCTATGCAGCATAACTCAGAATTCAGGACAAACAGAAACTTAATACAACCATTTCTTTAAGATAACACATACCCTGGAGGGCATTATTGCAGTTAAAGAATGGGCAATCCGTAAAATTATGTTGTATTGTTTTGTTTTAATATTATATACATATTGTTATATATTGTGATGTAACATAGTTTCTCTGCCTAATGAATCAAACTTGCTTTATAGGTTCATAGGCAAGTACTAGGCTAGCTGTCCTTGGGGACCATTTTAAGCTTTGTCAATTTCCCTTTGTGTGCTTGAATTAACATATTCCATTTGGTCAGAGATTGGCCTTACCCATCCCATGGTGGATAATTTTACATTACCCCTAACAAGAATAACATGGATCATACCATAGCTAATTTGAGGGGATCCACACAGGATTAAGCATTTAGGAGCTCTCTCTGTCCATTACTAGTACAGGGGGCAGTACTGGGGTGCATTTTCTGTTTCCCATCCATAGATCCAAGTTGTACTTAAATACAGACAGGGATGAACTTTGTTTTATGTGAATGGGGAATCTGTTCCAGAGTAGTGGGATCCTCTGTGAGATATACCTGTCCTTTCAAACAACCCTATTGATGTTGCAGAAGAGGTTTAGATCCCTTGACCAAGCATTTGTGATACCAATTGACTTGCTGATGTGCAGTAAATCCATCAGTACTGGGTAAGAGGATGCCTTGTATGCCAGACACAGGTCACCGCTTAGCAATCTATAGGATGATGAGTATGTGACAGGGGTTTGAGTAGGTCCATGTAGGAGATGTGGTTTAGACCTTGTATCCTTTTAGTAAGGTATCCCTGTGTACGTTCCACTTGTTGCATGTGTCTGGACAGATATACGCCAAAGGGGGCATCATATTCCATAATTGGCCTAATGAGTGCTGAGTAAAGGGGGACAATGACATTCCCAGATCTAGTAATCCCTCTTTTTAAAACCTGTGCAATATAGAAGGACTTCCTTACAACAATGTTGGTCAAAAGTAACGTCACCATCAACATAAGTTCCCAAATCTTGGCCAACTGGGTCAACTCTTAGAGGCATATTTAATTTCTACTCATTTTTTGACATTTGATTACTGGGAAAGTCTGTTTGGGTAAAAGCACATTTTCAGTGGAGGCCCAGGAATAAAAGCTCCAAATTATTACTAAACATTTTAAGAACAATAATTTTTACAATTTTCAAAAATAAAACAAAACATTTGCAGTTTAAATAATTATTACAAATTAGACGTAATATAAAAACATTGATAACAAATCAACACAAGGTATATGACAATCATTTAATATTTAAAGAAACTTTAGACAGTTTGTAGAGAAAGCAAGGTAAGTTAGTCTAGTACAAATGTTGCTGTATCTTTCGGCTTTTCCCGGTTAGGGGTCGCCACAGCGGAACTCCGGTCCGCTAATGATTGGCAGTAGATTTTTACATGCCGAGTTGCCAGCCCTAATGCACAACCTTCAACGAAGGTACGCCCATTCACGCATGTCTCCACACAGAAGACGCTCTAGCTGAGAATCGAACAGGACAACGTCTTACTGTGAGGCGACAAGTACAAATAGGAACTGTAATATGAGGTGAGGGAAAAACTGGCTTATGTTGGCATATTGTTAATGTGGTAGTTCCCGGGATTGATGGCATCCTACAAGATACAATAATGAGCTCTTTTAGCATTTAGTCTCAGTTATTGATTTTGGCACCTATTATTTATGTGGGACAAACCTTCTTGCAGGATGGCAAAGTCATTTAGGGATTCAATCACTTCTAGCTTGCAGTTATCTGTAAACTTAGTCAGCCAGATCCCTTTGGTATTGACTTTTACTTAAGAAAGTAGATGTCAAACAGGAGAGGTCCCAGCAAGGAACCCCAGGGGACTCCATTAGTGACTGGTCTCTTTAATATATTTATTTTTGCTGGAAGAAGTATTTTACATCAGAAATATAAGATATGTTAGTATTTAATGTGTAAACAGATACACATACACAGACACACGCATACACACACACATTCAAAAGTGCAAATATACAGACTTGTACACATACACATTGATGTAAACCTTATCTCTCACCTTCTTATCATAAGAAATCTGGACAAAACTAATAATAATGGGGGGACAAAGGCCCAAAAATAGGGACATATTTTAAATATTGGTCTTATACATTTAGAAAGTTTCTAGAATAACAGATTTTGTGTAAGCATGCATTTTCTGAAGGATATGAAGCCTAAAACTCAAAAAGTCTTGTGATTATTTAGCAACTTCAGTTCTCAATTATTTGCTAGAAAACCACAAACTTTATGCGGAATATACCAAAAATATGAGGCAAAAATCTGGACAGTTGAGGGACGTGATGTAAACACACACATACACACACAGCCACTTTATTTATACTCTGATTTCTGCTTGTGAACAAATAAATGAAACACACACGCATGCATACACACACACGCACACACCCAGAATGCAATCATTGCAATTCTTTGCACACCACCCCCTGTACTGTCCATGGTTTTGCTTTCACTGAGGATTAAAGTCAGTCAAAAATGTGCATCGTTAAAAGTAATGCTGATGGACTACCTGCTGCAGTGAGTATTCTCATCTAGCAATCTCTCTCTCTCTCACGCACTCACATAAGCACACAAGTATAAATGTGCATACAAATACACACACACACACACATATGCACAATTTCCTTTTTTCTTTTATTTAGTTTTTATTTTCATTTTATGCTTGCTATACAGTAAAGCATTGTTTAGTGAGTGCACAAAATGGCAGCCGCTTGCTTCAGAACTGTCCAGGCTTCACTTCAGCTGGAGATTGTCCATTCTCCAATCAGAGTTTAATGTACAGTTTGCCCATTCCCTAAAAACAAATAGTAATCCTGTAATACAATAATAATTCAGAATTACTTCCAAATTTTTATTATTCAGTATTCTAGACCTTTCCGACAGGTAAGCACCTGCAATTATAAAGAAGTAGTACAGTTGGAGTTCAGAATATCTTCACATATTTGGCTGCTTAGCCTTCCTGTGAACTTCAAGTTCCATTTGCTCTTCTTGGCTGGTCACGTAGTTTGCATTAAAACATTTTTTATTTAATTACCCTCACCTTGACTATACTTTTGACTGTTGCTTCATTACGACGATCCATATTTTTCTATTTTTTTCATATTTATTAGTGGCATGATTTTAATTTAGCAGAACTAGATCATGGGCATGGATAATAAATGACAGTATAACTTTAAAGTTTTATTATTTTTATTTGGAACATTTTCTGTAAATTAACCACTGTATTTGACATGTCTATACTGCAAGCAGATTTAGGGTGAAGATCCTAGATTGTCATATTTTTCTAGTGAATTGTTTGTGCTTAATGTACTGTGACTTGACAGCTGAGAAACGTATGGGCTGTTGGCACTTTCTCTCTTTCTCTCACATAATTAGTAAGACACACATAAATTAGGTACGCTTCCCAGGCAAAGTAAAGATGTATGAAATAATATAGCTTATTTTATAGCTTGCCCTAAATTAACAGCATTTAAGGAAAACAAAAGCTTCAAAAGAAATATTGAGCTGAAAGAAGCGTTATGTTGATGTATCGTTGTATGTTGTTAACTGAGTCAAAGTGTACAATTTTCTGGGAATAACCAAATTAAGAGACAAAATAGTACAAAACATCATAAAAAAACTTTTAGTAGTGATTTGAATTCTATATTTTAAACAGAGGATGGTATTCAGAAGCACATAACACAACTCTGTTTCCAGCAGGCTTGTTCAGTATGGTATGGGTACGCAATTCATAGACCACCATGCTACAGTGCTATGAATCCTAAGGCAAACAGTACTACAGTGGCCTATTAGATAGCAGCATGTGCAACTGTAACCAATAGAGGAGTGCAGCTATTGCAGATTAGTCATGTGCTTTTACCCTGGAGCTTTACTCTGGGATCAAAGTATCATTGCAGACTGATTTAAAGACGCCCTTTACAATTCCACTTTGTAGCAGTGCAGTGTAGAGCAGCTAAATGCTGTATTTCAAGGCATTAACCCACTTCAGTCTATGGCAGCAATGGGACACAGAACACCACATCAGGTAAGTAGAGTCTGTGTGTGTGTGTGTGTGTGTGTGTGTGTGTGTGTGTGTGTGTGTGTGTGTGTGTGTGTGTGTGTGTCTGGAAGCACAGGTTGGAGTGTGTGTGTGTGTGTGTGTGTGTGTGTGTGTGTGTGTGTGTGTGTATGGAAATGTATGGCATTGTTTGGTAAAGGAAACACTAGTGCATTTGTTTCATATATGTAACCCCTGCTTTACAAAACATACTACAACCAAGCACCAAAACTAGAGTCTTATGATCCAATCTAAAAACCCTGCTAAATGTGACCAAAGCCAATAATTCCGCAGGTACATCCCTATATAGCAACACGTTTACCAAACATTGAAATAACTTTCCCCCTAACATCTCGGCTACAACTTCTATTGCCTCCTTCAAAAAGGCCTTAAAATCCCACCTACAATAATCATGGCTGCGTAACTGTGACAACCATTACTAATCTCTTATATACCCTACTGCTCTGTCACCAATCCCCTCTCTCTTAGCACTTTGTTACTCCCAACAATGTACCCCGTCCCTTCTATACCCAAATCTTAATAACCCTATTTCCACCCCCCCCCCTTTCCAACCTGTACTACATCCTTAGCCTCAGAATCCACCCACTACAACCTGGCTCTACAAATGTGACAATCCTGGTTAATCCTTATACTTCCTTCTGCTCACTTCCAACACCCTCTCTCTCATCTCACTGCACTCCTTCTCTCTCAATACTTTACTGCCCCATTAATGTAGCTACTCTCTCCCTTTTCTACTCTCATTAACCCCTCACAACCTCCTTCATATTAACCTCTATAATATCCTTAGCTTTGAAGTCCTGCACGGCTGCTTGTTATAATAAATACGTAATTTTTCACAATTTTAAAACATATATAAATTAAGTCAGAAATGATATACTTTATGTAAACATATCTGCCTGTTGCAATGTTAATGATTAACAAGCTAATGTTTACTGTAACTATGTATTTAAAATTACTGATGTAAACAAAACTGACGGATGAAAAGTTACAAGCTGTATTAGGAGCTTTTTTCCCTGGGCCTCCTCTGAAAAAGGACCCATGCCCAGTCAGACTTTCTTGGTAAACAAATGTAAAATAAATAAGTAAATAATATGCATTAGATGTCCAGATGAAAAATATATGAAGAAGTTGCTAACTACCTGTTGCATGTATTTAAATCACTAGTTAGCTCCTTAACAATACTGAAGTATGAAAGTGCAGTGTTACTGCTATATACCTAAACATTTTGAATTCCCTCCAAAATTTCATTAATTAACACGTGCTGTGAAAGCACTATATTGTTTATACAATCATGTGCTAGCACCTTCATATTGCTCATATAATCATCTGGTAACAGCCTTACACTGTTTACATGAACAGCTGGTAGCATGCTTATTGAGTCATTCTGCTCAGAAGACCAAGAGGAAGACTAGGCCACAGTCTTTGCACTGAATATTGCTGTCCTTACTCTGTATGTCAAATGTAAGTATATGCAAAAAGTAATTGGTTCGAAATGGCAATATATTATCTACAGATTTACTGAAAGGGAATTCACAGGATGGTGTTTTGGTAAAGGAAGAGGTAAACTTGTAGTCCATTAAATCCTCCATCCATTCATTCACCCATCCATTTTCTGAAGCACTTTTTATTGCAAAAGTTGTGGTAGAAAGCTGAACAGGGCAGACCAGGCTTCTCTGTTCCAGCTCATCCTGCAGGATCTCCTGGTGTTCCAGTGCATGCAGAGCTGCACAGCTTCTGATGGGTATGTCCTGGGGCCTACCTCCTGGGTATATACTGCATATATATAGTTGGCAATGTTCCATATACTTCCCATGGATAGTGAATGAGAACTGCATTTTTTCTAGGCTCATAAATTGCCTCATCTAAGTCCTCTCAACCTGGAGACAGAGTGACTCTTCAAATGAGATGCACCTGGTTTGCTAAGCTCATTCTTTCATTCAAAGTGAGTCCAGCAATGCTGAGAAGGAACCTCATTTGTATAGCTTGTAAAAATGAGTTCATCTTTTCATTCACTGCCAAAGATCATGTAAACAAGAATGGGAGCATAGCTTTACCACTAAACTGAGAGCTTTGTCATATGACATATGTCATATGGCATATCAGTAGTCCAGTATAGTGTCTTCAGTACTGTGACTGCAATATCTCTCTGCTGGTCAACCTCCCAATTCCTTCTTCTGTCACTGTTAAATTAGACCCCAAATACATTAAGTCTTCAGCTTGGGGTAGCTGCTCCCATCTCATCTATAAAGAGTAATCCGTACTTTTATGGGAGAGAACAGTGACAGTGACTTCTTACTTGAAATGTTGATCCCCATTCTCTTCTATTTCATAAGTAACACTGAAGTGCTTCACTTCATACCAGAGATCACAATTACCTGAAGTCAAAAAGGCAACATTGTCTGCAAACAATAAAGATGTAACCTTCCTCTATGTGAACAGGATACTCTTCAAACCTCATCTATGGCTGGATGTGTTATATATGAAAATCAGAAACAAAAGTGCATGCATGACATATCGTAGATTGAGGTCTACACCAGCTCTTAATCTTGGCTTAATGACAAAATATGAACACAAAGATTACTCCACAAGTAAATGACCTGCTGCAGTAACTGTAGAAACATTTCCCACAAGACATTCCCGGTACTTAGGCATCTCCATTCCCCAGGTCAACAACATTTAGGTAAAGCATACTGGTAAACTACCATAACCTTTCCAGTATGTATGTGGGAGAAAAAAAGATGATCCACTATGTCATATCTAAAACAGAATCTGCATTACATCTCCTCAGCTTCAATTACTTTCTGGAGTCTCCTTTCTAGGATGCTAGTGGGAGGGTGAAGAGTGTGATACCTCTATAAATGAAACACAACCTCCTCCTCCTATCTCCTAAAAAGACTACCACCCTAGTTTACCAGGAGAAATGCGTTGTTGCTATTGTACATGCAACACTGAAAATGTATATAAACTTTAACACCTTAACAATATCTCCACATTTCTAGCCATCTGTCATCTACTCCTACAACCTTGTCACTTTGGAACTACTCATCTGTATACATATACACAGTACTGCCATTTGCTTGTGTCACACTCTGCTCACAGGACGGTATGGTCTTCAAGTACAGAACTATTTATTACCTACAGACAATGTCACAGTCAAAGTCAGTGTTACTGCATCCATGCTGAAAATCTTCTGAACAGAGGTCTGACCCTCTACCAAGTTACCAGTTTTGCAGGAACTGCTTTAAGGCTATTCAAAAGTCAGTTTCTGATACCTCTACAATCTTTCAGGCCTGTGGGTATCTATCAGACAAAGCAGGATCTCCATCAGAATTATGTAGAAGGCCTCTTTCTTTAACTCGACAGCTTCTTTCACTGTTGGTGCCCACCAGTAGGCCTTGGTGGTACCACCATGACAGAACTCAACCCATTTTCAGCTACAGGACCTTGCCACTACCTCAGCCACAGAGGTCTTAAAGGAAACCCGTCCAGAGTCCCCAACCCCAGCTTCCCACGGTATACAGGAGAAGCTCTTCCAGAGGAAGCAGGTGAACTCATTCTACATAGATTTATTTGCCAGGCATTTCCAGGACAGCTACTCTAAACATTTGGTTTTCCCACTTTGACAGTTAAATCCAGCTCACTACCAAGTGATGTTCATTTGGCAGTTCAACATTTCATTTAACCTGAGTATCTAGAATACATGGCCTCAGGTCTGATAACATAACTATAAAATCATGAACTGACCTTTGCCCAGCGTGCTCTGGTGCAGACTATCTGCCCTGTGTTTGAATTGAGCATACTGATCATTATTAAGATTCTACAATTAGCATTGAAGTCCAAAAACATTTAATTATTTGAGTCCAAATTAGGTAAACAGTTCCTGTCAGATCAACTCCTCCAACTCTTTCTCCATCATTTCTTTGTGGTTGATCATGACTCTGTGGACGACTACAGAGTCATTGCATTATTTTTTGTTTCTATTCCTTTTTTGGATTTGTTGGGATTTGTGGTTTCATCTTCAGTTATTTTTGGTAAGGATGAGTTACTAATGGAGGTTCTTTTCTGTAAGGTAAAGGAATGTTAAAAGGTTTGTAGTGCATGTGACTTATTTTTCTGTCATGTGTCTTTCTGAATATGTTCCATAACATGCTTCTATGGTCATACTGCTATTTATTGGCAGTAGTCTTCTGCTGACTTTTGTGGTCTCTGTCAAAATTGTTGTTCTTTGCTGGCAAGTAATATTTGTGATATAGTTTGTTACTCTTCATTATAAATGCAGTATTCATTTATATTTTGTGTTTGGATGTATCATGATAGTTACATTATTTGATTTGCTGGCATGCCTTTTGTTGTTTAGCTTCTATGTGAAGTGTTTGCACCCACAGTTATTCCTTTTTTCTTGTTTTGATTTTGCTTCCAGTATCATTGCTGTTAAAATAGCTTGTGTTGCATATCTTAGACCACTGAGTTTGGAATTATTTATATTTGTGTTATTTATATTTTATATTTGTCTGTGTTATTTGTGTTATTATTTATGTTATTTAATAAGAGGAAAAATTATGCATCCAGTGCTTTTGTTGAGAGTGGTCTTTTGCCTCTGTACAGTTTGTATTGAATTATGGAGCATTTCTTTGGGTTCTCCATCTCTGCTGTTCTTAGTTGTAATGTACAAGTATCTTTACAGTTGGTATAACTTCTTGTTTCTGTGTGATATTTAGCAATTAGTTTTATTAATCGACAGCTGTATTCAGTATTATGTCTCCTCAGTTCAGTTATCACATTTCCTTTTGCCACAATGTTAAAAATTTAATATGTGAATGTGTCACAATGAGTTCTACAAGTGTGTGCGTGTGTGTGTGTGTGTGTGTGCACGTGTGCATGTACATGTGTGCTCGTGTGTGTGCATGCATGCGTGCTCATGTGTATGTATGTGTGCTCGTGCTGTGTGTGTGTGAATGTGTTTGCGCACATGTGCAACATCCCCAGTGAAGCACTAATTTTGCCGTATTGCCACAGTGATATTTTCCCTGTATTCTTTGGTCTTAGTCATTCTCCAATTTTTTTTTTTGCTTGAGTGCTACTTTTCTTTTTCTTTTATTTATTTTTTTTCATTTCTTTTAGAATTTCCCTTTTTCTTGTTGATTTATCACGAACAAGTTATTATTTATGTGATTTTTTTGTATCATTATTTTGTGCTGCATAGTTTGTCTTTTGCTGGCTGCAACTCTCATCCTCTTCAGTAAGTTGTCATTTTGTATTGCTTTATCAGAGGAGTTCATTTAAAGCTGATATTAACCATGCATTTTGTATTGTATGTTTTTGTTTTTCCAGCAGTTTTCCTTTGGCTCTGTTTTTTTTTTGTTATTACAGCTGTATTATTGTTTATTATTTTCTTTTCTTTGTCTGGCTTTAAGTGTGGATGTGTACATAATGAAAGTTTTGTGCTTCTGTAGTAAATTTCTTACTTTACTTTATTATTATGTTTATCGGTTTATGTATTTTTAGCAGCTTAGTTTATTGTATTATTTTGTTGTTTCATATGTTGTGTTGTATTTTTGTATAGTTTACTAAAAATTACAGTGTGCATTACAGTAAATGAATGTTTTGCTGCTATTATTTTTTATTTATTTAGCTTTCTTTAATGACTAGCTGTGAGGTTTCCATTTATATGTATTTCATTTCTTGGATCAGGTCAATTATTCTGGTTGGTGATTTACAGAGCTCATGCTCAATGACCTGAAGATTTTGAAAGGAGTAGATTGTCAGTGAGGCTACTAGTCCAAACAAATAACATATCTCAACATAAGCATTATGACAAAGGAACACACTCCCCCAGCAACGTTACGTGGGGAATTATATCCCCAGCATCGTTCAATTCTCTCTCTCTCTCTCTCTCTCTCTGTGTGTGTATGTGCATATATATATATATATATATATATATATATATATATATATATACAAACAGAAACATAGGTATGTATGTATATATGGGTCCACGACAGAAGAACGAAATGCCAGATCACCGACGACCACATCGCCGGGACGACATCGCCAACAGCAGACATCCCCGACAACGGTAAGTCAAGGTATTACAGAATGGAACACATTTCCATTCCCGTAATAAACACACAAAACACATTAACATGTGTATAGCAGGGGGCAAGCCCCCCTGCACCCCCCACACCCCCCCTACTTAAATATACCAACTCTGAGATCGCACTACAGTGAATGAATGGGACTAACTCCCATTCTGCACTACTCACCATTGTCGGGGATGTCTGCTGTCGGCGATGTCATCTCGGTGAAGTGATCGTTGGTGATCTGGCATTTTGTTCTTCTGTCGTGGACCCACATGTGTGTGATATATATATATATATATATATATATATATATATATATATATATATATATATATATACTAACCCACGATTACACTGTAATGGCAAAAGGGGAGTCTGTTCTCCATATGAGAACACTTCCATTTAGTCCGTGGATATGATCAATAAAATGGCATTTAGTGTATGCAACCACAAAATAAAATGCCACCCAGTGAGTAAAACCCAATTACCTGGTTTCCAGTGAGTTGTTCCACGAAAGGAGATGGTTTGCACTCTGTTTTATCTCTTTTGTTTATTAGAGTGAGCTACATATTTTGAATTTTAATTTATGTGGTTTGTATTGTGCTGATTTTTGTTTTTGTTTCCTACTGAAATGAATAAGATTTAGTTCTGCTGACTGATGAAATAAGTATAGAGAAGGTAAACATTTTATGATATGGAAAGACTAGTGGAAAACATTTTACCTTTATGTTAGACTATAGGTACAGAGTATGAGAACTCATTATCCATACGCAGTAGAGATGATTTCTTATTTATCAGCACTATTGGAGCATTCCCAGCTTATCTACCTATACTCTTGGTTTGTCATCACAAAGTTATGTCTTTGCATGCTGTCTAAGATCCTAAAATTCCCCTAAGTCGTCCATAGTTACAATATTTGCTTGAAACTACAGTGAAAGTTTACGCACTGCAAACACACTGGGCCAGATTTATGAAAGCTTGCACAGAGTTGTAGAGTAGAGTAAGATGTCAGACAGCCAGTATGTCTGCCAAGAGATCCAGCAACAGCCGGCAGGGGCGTGCATGAGAGCTTCTAAAGCTACTCTTGCATGGACAGCGTCATGGTATGCAAATTATGTCATTTGCTGCTGAAAGCTATGCAAATGAGGTAAATTTGCAATCCAGGAAACACTAACCTGTCCGTGGAAGATAGTGTTATTTGCAGAAATGTACTCCGTTGGTAACGGAGTACCATTCTGCAAATTGCTAAACGGAGCTATGACAGCTCCAAATAAAGGATGCATCCAGTTGAGGAAGCATGCCAATGGCCAAATATTAGGCCATTGGCATTTTTAAATGTTTAAAATTATTAAAATCTAATTTTTTCCCCCTGATCTCCGATGTTTAAGCATAGCGCAAACGTGTGGCGCTTAAAAAAACAATAAAATAATTTCAAAATAGCCAAAAATAGGCATTTACATTAAAAAGCTTATCCTGCCATGCAGGTGAATGGCAGGCTGAAGACAACATGGCCACTAAGTACTGGTTGCTAAGGGGGGGAAGCTCAGTGTGAGAGATGTAACCAAGCATTAGTAGGCAATCCTATGCAAATGAGGGTAAGGATAGTGAATCCCAATTTTCCCCAGCATGTGTGCCATGTCCCAAGAGTGTAAGTGTAGGAGTAGGTGAATAGTAGAGTAGAAGATAGGTGACATCATGAGGGGGTATGTCAGAAAGGCTGTATGCTTATTGGAGTACAGTGTCCTGTGTTTGCCCTGAGTTGCTCAGGATTGCAAGAGGCGTGTCTACAGTTGTCCTTTTTGAACACCAGAAACCAAAGGTGTACGCCGTGAAAATATCTGAAATTTCTTGCAAATGGCCACACAGCGTGTGCGCACGTGTGCATCCGTGTTTGTGCGGTGCTGCCCAGGGCGGAAACAGAATGGGAAAAGGAAGGAAAAGAAGTAGTAGGAAGTTAACCAAGGAGAACTAGCAGAGCTGCCAGGTGAAATATATCAGAATCAGCCAATTACACAGGCAGCAGACTAGCCCAGCACTTTAAACTCTGCAAACAGCATTCTTCCTTGTTTTTCCCCAAGAACTCTTCAACACTGCAGTATACAAAGAGGGAAAGCTTAAAAACTTTAAAGTCAGACAAAATGTTAGGGGCTGCTCTTGCTATCATAAACCAACATGTGCAAGGTGCTGAGGGTGGTGATGTTGTGAATGCTGCTGAGCAACCCACAGTGAGGAGACAGAGAAGAGTGTACAGACCCAGGGTAGCCTACCAGGGGCTACATGAGCTGGAGATAGTGGAGCGCTATAGGGTGGACAGAGACCTCCTGCAGCAAATTGTTGAGCTGTGCCAGCCACGCCTCACACACAGAACCAGAACCAACAGAGGGGAACCCATCCCAGTGGATACCAAGGTATGTGTTGGCCTAAGAATACTAGCTACAGGTACCTTCCAGAGACCAACTGGTGATATGATGGGGATTTCACAGGCATCAGCATCCAGGGTACTGCACCTGTTCCTGGATGCCATGTCAGCACATGTCAGTGAGCATGTATATTTCCCCAATTCCTGTGAGGCATTGGCCAGCAATATGCGTCTTTTCCACCAAATAGCAGAATACCCTGAGGTAGTGGGTGCAATAGACTGCACGCACATACACATCAAAGCACCACCCGGTGAGCAGGGTAGGGTCTACATCAACCGCAAGGGCTTCCCCTCCAACTGCCAGGTCGTGTGCGATGCCCAGGGCATAATAATGAATGTGTGTGCTGGCTGCCCTGGAAGCTATCACGATTCCCACAGCTGGCATCTGACACAGCTATACCAGAGATTTTCCAATGGGGACATCCCTCACGGTCACCTAGTGAGGGATGCTGGATACGCACTGGAGCCGTGGCTGATGACACCCATCAGAAATGCACACACACCCGAACAAGAACTCCATAATGAGGGACACGCACAAACAAGAAACATTATTGAGCATGTGTTTGGGATGCTCAAGTCATGGTTCCAGTACCTGGACACATCTGGTGGAGCCTTGCAGTACTCACCAACTACATGTACCCAAATTTTCATGGTATGTGCCATGCTAGACAGTATGATCCTGCGAAAACAGCTGCAGCAGGAACAGCATGGGGCAGGGCCAAACAGCCCCCCACCATTGCCAAGGCCTGCACAGGCACAGCGTGACTCGGAGGAGGAACAACGTGAGCCTGCCCCAGTAGGCAGAAGGAGGCATGCCCAGTATGTCCTGGCCTTGGCAAAGAGGCAATGCATAGCACATACACTGACTCAGTAGGAACCCTGGAAATGACACCTCTCTCTGACTCACACATACAGTAAAAGGGATGCCTAACTTGACACTACCTGTTTTCAAACATGTATAGGGAGTGTACTATGTGCATCCAACATAGGCAGCCCTGCAGCAACACCTGAGGCATGAGTGCCCTATTTTAAGCAATATAAAGCACTGCTATGCACATTTTACCAGTATTGAGCATATTTAAATACAATTGCGTGTAGCTGCTCACCGCGCTAACCAGCGCAACATTGGGCAATGTTGAGCAATGTTGGGCAAAGTTGAGCAAAGTCGTAAACACACTCACACCTGCTTTACTGTTCCTTAAGCAGTCTGGTCTGCCCAGCAGGAAAATAAAAAGCAGTGACAGGGCTTGAACTCAGGATACTGTGCACTATAGTCACAGTACTGAACCACTAAGCCATGACAGTATTTCACTGGCACAAACACAACTTAACTCACTCACACATACCAGTTGGGGGGGTCACATACCTAACAGTCACAGCCAGCAGGACAAATGCAGGCAAACGCAAATGCTATATCACGCCCTCTGAAGAGGCATATGAGTAATCTCCCCCCAGGCCTATGCAGACAGATAACAGCAGGCCAGGCAGTGTGATGTGGGTTGGGTAGGCTATGAAGTCACAAACTAGTATGCATGTAATTGGAAGCTAAGGTCTGTAGTGCAGTGGTATGCCTCAAGCCAGTATGATAGGCAACAGTACAGACTGAAATGGAGTACCTGACATAGCAGTGCATGCTTAGCAAATGTGTAGAAGTGTCAGGTGAACCCTTCATCCTATGTACACCCACAGTAACAATCAGGTGTGCCTCCCCGGGTAGAAATGTACAAATAATAGCTGTCCCCACTGTATGTAGAATGACTCATGGAAGCCCTGCAGGCACACTGTGCTTCCTGTCGATGTACAACATAAAGGTGAGCCCTCAAGTAAAAAACAACTTAATTTTCACACACACATAGTATATATGCTCATACTAGGCATGCTCACACACAAACAAATTTAGCAAATTTCAGTCAGCAACATACTGAAAGGCAATACTGGGCATGCTCACACACTTAGGCCATGTCTGAGTACAGCAGTGGGCCACACATATCTGGCAGTTGCAGTTCTTACTCCAGACACTTGTCACTATTCACCAATCCTGCCTTGTGCACACACTGATATGAAAACAGATCCATATAATATATTGGACACCTGTCATAATCAAACTATGTACTCCAAGTACTTAAGTTGTTCAAAGAGAGTGGAAAACCAAAGAAGATCAATAATACTCTGATCAGTATCACCAAGAAACAATGAGCACTCCTAACATTATCCAAGCCATGGTCAAAGAGTCCATAGAGAACCATGAAGCTTTCTTTTGCTATGTCATAAATATCAATGTAAACATATATATGTTCTGAGTCAGTGCAAACTGTAAATGAATACATGTACATGACTGACATTGCCAACATCTTGTCAGACAGGTTCATACATATTTACCCCCTTCTCACTGACAAAAGGGCCCATTATCATACCTGGAGATCACATATAGAATGGTTAAACAGCTCTTTCCAAACCTAAAAAAAGGGGTGTATGGGATAACATGGTTTCCCTGGCTGTGTCATATGTGAACTCCAAAACAAACAGACCCTGCACCTGAACAGTCTGTTGAGACTCACCATCTGTACAGGATATGAAACTGTTGAATGGGTTACAGCAATGTTTGGCACACTCCACGAGTGTTGGTGCACAGCAGACCATGGGAACTATTGTCTTATAAGCCTAATAAGCCTGATGTACAAGGTCATGGAGTCCATCATTATGGAACTCATAAACAGAGCTATTGAGAGCCTATAAACACCCAACCCTACCCATTTTGGTTTGGTCAGGGGCAGATCATGGTTCCTAAACCTGCTAGACAGTTTTCAAGGCAGTCACCCAGGATATGCATCAATGAAATGAGCTACATACAGCCTACATAGACCTTGAAAAGCCCTTTTCCAACATCCCACACACATGTTGTATCCACAAAATCAACAACCTGTGCATAAACACGTATGTAATCTGATGGATTGCCAACTGGGGCACAGATAGATCCCACAAGGTAAGAATTGTGGTCTCCTGTTCAAGCTGGTAACAACTGCTGTCCCCCATGGCTCAGTCCTGGGACCCCTCCTGTCTGGTGTATACTTTTCAGAAATACAGTCAAACATGAGGGCTATGTTTAGCAAGGTTTGTGGATGACTGCAAAAAGGTTGTCATAATCAATGTTTGGAACAACAGAGACATCCTTAAAAAGGGTCTCAGTCAGACAGATGTGGTGTCAAACTTAAGGGCTCGAGCTACAGTCATACCAATACCACATAGGTGCCAACACCCTAAATATGGAGGTAATAATAAGGGATCTATGGACACGTGGATAGTCATCACTACTTCCAGAAACACATTCACAAAGTGGTTAGAAAATTATGCTACATGTTCCCACAAACTTCCAAGGTCTTTGCATGTAGGTCAAAGTAGGTTCCCTCTACTCATCAGTCATCAGACCCATCAGAGTACCACAACACACTTGCGATGAATCTGACTAGGCACCTTCAGCAGCTGGAAAGACCATGGACGTACCTCAGCATTACTGGCCTCAAACAGTTGCCCCATGTAACAAGACTGAATTTAACTCAATCTGTACTCTGTTGCATACTGTCTACTCAGGTGATCTCTGCCCCACAGACAGGTCCATGTCTAATGCAGAACGGATGTACATGTGCTATCTGAAGTAACCCCAAGCTCACTGTACAACATGCTCTAGGGATATCATCATCACAACAATAAATAGAAAATGTTGAAGGGATACATTAATAACTCACAGACGTCCCTTTCTTTGGAACAGGCACCCTCCCAACCTACATTAAGCTGAGTCCCTCACTGACACTCTTCCAGAGGAGCCTTGATGAGTGTATGTGAAACTGAACTGTCACACCATGGATCACTTCATCAGCTGTACTACACAGAGGCCTAGGGAACTAACTCCATGGGTGGTGATAGCTGCACACTCTGGCCATACTAATATATGCCTTCAGGCAGATAGTCTATTATCTACCTATGTACCTATATATATATATATATATATATATATATATATATATATATATATATATATAGGGGGAACACAGTATAATAAGCCAAAGATGGATGGGCAGAGATGTGTGTAAGAGGGTGACCATGACAGGGAGCCATGCAGGACTGTCCCACCCGGCACACATCCCAATGGCACAAAAGACATGAGGTGCACATCTCACCCAGTGTACATAACAGTCACCAGTATCTGTAAGCATTACAGTGTATGTGGTCCATGTGCCTGCTGTACAACATGACGGTACAATGAAGTACATATCTACTATCTGTAGACATGTACCTGTCACATAGTCCACTACATACCTATGAACCTATCTTCAATAAGGCATATGTTAGCCTAGGCAAGTTGTGCAGCTTTCACCACCCCACTGGGTAGTCTCCCAAGCCCTTGTTCTAATAGTTAGTACCCTAAGCCCCTTTCTAGTGGGTCTGCTGATGTGATGCCTGGTGTGAATTGTCTGTTTCCCATCCACTCATCAAGGTTCCTATTGAAGAGTGTCAGGGAGGGGCTCTGTCTGATGTACATTGGGACTCTGTTCCACAGTAAGGCAAGTGTCTGGGATGGTACTCTATCCCACAAGCATGTTGTATTCATTGTTGTGATGAGGTTCATATCCCTGGAGTGTGTAGGGTGGCTCAGTTTTGTTATCTGTAGATGGAGCATGCTCAGCAGTTATGTGTTGGACATGGCTCTGTATGTTAGGCAGAGTGTGCCTCTGAGAAGGCGGTAAGCAACGAAGAACAGGTTTAGTTTTACCAGTTGTGTTGCATAACACAACTGTTTGCGGCCAGTAATCCTCTTGGTGAGGTACCTCTGTGGTCTCTACAGCTGCTGGATATGCGTAGTTGAGTACATCCAAAATGGTGCATTGTACTCAATGATGGGTTAGATGACTTAAGAGTTGAGGGCCACCACTACCTCTTTGGATCCTAATGCAAACCCTTTGTTGATTAGGTGGGCCACATAGGATTTCCCAATCACTTTGGCAACATGGTTGTCAAAGGAAAGATGACTATGTACTTGTGTCCCCAGATCCCTTATTACCTTGTCAGTTTTAAGGGGGTAACACCTATGTGGTAGTTTGTGTGTACTTTGTTTTCACCAAAGGGGATCACTATGCATTCCTCCACATTGAGCTTGAGGCCATGATTCTGACACCACACATCTGTCTCATAGAGTCCCTTCTGGAGAATATTTGTGTCATCCGGGGAATCTATTATGACAAACACTTTACAGTTCCCAGCAAACTTGGTCAGCCACAACCCTCCTGTGTTGGCATGTACATTTGAGAAATCTATACCAAACGGGAGGGACCCCAGGACTGAACCCTGGGGGCAACCAGTTGTTACCAGTGTAGAGTCTGACATGTAGCCAGCAACTCTTAGTTTGTGGAATGTATCTGTGAGCCAGTTTGCAATCCATCTTGTGATGTATGGATTCATGCCCAGGTTGGTGAGTTCATCTATGATACCTGACTGGGGAATGGTGTCAAAGGCTGTAATGAGGTATAGGTAGGCTGTGTTGAGCTCATGTCAATCATCTGTAGCCGGGGTAATGGTCTCAAAGAAATCCACTCAGTTCAGGAGGTGTGATCTGCATATGATGAAGCCAAACTGGGTGTGCTCAACTGTGTGAAGGTTCACAATCTCTTTTTGTTGACTTCCATTATGCTTGGCTCCATTGCCTTAAAGAGCAGACTTGTCAAGCTCATAAAGCATGAATGCCAAGCATGAATGCCAAGGGGTTTTTGTGGCCCCACCCCTGTGGAGTGTGAAGAATGTTGCTGTGCATATTCTATGGGTACATATCCTGTACAGAGCATGTAGAGAGAGGTGTAGGTATCCTTGATGAATATGGATACATCCCCACCCTATGTGCTATGATCCAGGTCCTGATGCTGGAAGGTATGGAATGAGTAGTATCCTGGTAGTGCTGGTCTGCTCTCTGGAGCCTTGAACTAGGTTTCTGTTACTACACAGATATCAATATTCTCCATACTGAGATGTGTCTCGAGTGTGTGCATCTGGAGGCTGAGACTTCTGGCAATGAGTAGCATTTAGCTAACTTTGTGGTTATTTGTGTTGGTTATGGGGTTTGGTTTGTCCTGAGTGACCAGTGTTCCACACCTGAAGTCAACGGCTCATTGGTCCCATCTGACCATAAGCTAATTACCCTACATATCCACATTCTGGACCCACCCCCCATTAAGGAAACCATGTTAAAAAATGTCTCCAAAGCCAACTTCATGCTTCTTAAGACAGAAGTGCTGAACTTCAGGACACCCATGCAGATGGACAATACTGTCCTGACTACTAAATCCTTCACAATTGCACTTTATAAGCACTTACATAAGTGTATGCATCGTGCTATCCCAAACAGAACCAAGACGCTATCCTCCAAGAAAAGGAAGCCAATCTTGCCGTCCCCTGCCATAAACAAACTGCACAACAGAAGGAAGAAACTGTTGCAAAAGAGGGTAAAATCCCATGAGTGGAGGAGCTACCTGGTCAGCCTCAGGAAGAAGCTGCGATCCCTGATAAAATCCTACAAAGCTAGTTACGAAAACAAAGTCTACACTGATTCTAAAGACAACCACAAAGCATTCTATAGCTATGTTAAGAATCTCAATGGCAACACTCAGATCTGCTCTGAGTTACAGCACAATGGCACTAAATATACAGACCCAACTGATATTGCCAACAGCCTGGCAGATAGGATCAGTGCTAACTTTACCCCCCTCTCACCCATGAAAGAGCACATCTCTATACCGGAAGAATGCAAAGTTGCTGTCATCATGGCTGCACAGGTAAAAAACACTCTCCAAAGCCAGGAACTCAGCATCCATGGGACCAGATTACATCCCAGGCTGAGTTCTACATGAGCCACAGAATGAAATGGCACCACACCTACATACCATGTTCAATCATAGCCTCACCTCAGGCTTTGTGCCTGCTGAATGGCACACAGTGATGGTTATCCCACTACACAAGGGGGGAGCCACCAAGGACCCTGGGAACTAGCACCCCATTAGCCTGATGAGCCTGGTCTGCAAGGCCATGGAATGTATCATCATGGAACTTATAAACAAAGACATTGGTAGTCTCCAAACTCTGGACCACAACCATTTTGGGTTTGTAAAAGGCAGATCATGTCTCCTAAACCTGATAGACTTCTTTGAAGCAGTCAACAAAGCCGTCAATAAGGGTAAGGTGGTTCACACAGCCTATCTAGATCTTGCCATGGCTTTCAACACCATCCCCCACTCTGGAATTATGGATAAACCTACTAAACTAGGTATAAATCCCTATATCACAAGATGGGTTGCCAACTGGCTGACTGACACAAGCCACACTGTGAAAGTAGCAGACTCCAAGTCTGACTTTGGACCAGTGACAAGTGGAGTACCACAGGGTCCAGTCCTGGGTCCTGTCCTGTTTGGTATCTACTTCCCTGAAGTACAGGTTAACATGGAAGGTCTCTGGCTAATGAAGTTCCCAGATGACTGCAAACTAGGAGCCATAATCGAGACTACTAATGATGTGGACATCCTACAAAAGGGCCTCACTGAGACAGATGCCTGGTGTCAAAGCCATGGCCTCAAGCTCAATGCCAAAAAGTGCATTGTCATCCACTTTGGTAAAAACACTGTACCCATGAACTACAATATAGGTGGTAGTATACTTAACACCAAAAGTGTGATAAGATATCTTGGGACACAGGTGGACAGTAGACTCTCCTTTGATAATCACATCGCCACAGTAGTCAGGAAATCCTTCTACGGGGCACACCTCATCACAAAACGTGTCTCATGCAGAATAAAAGAGGTCATTGTTCATCTCTACTCATCACTCATTAGATCCATTATAGAGTACAATGCCCCTTTTGCTATGTACCTCACAAGACATCTACAACAACTGCAAAGCCTGCAGAAATACCTCACAAAGAGGATTAGTGGCCTCAAATACATGCCATACACAGACCATCTCAAAACACTACAGCTTTACTCTGTCGCATATTGCCTACTCAGAGGTGATCTCTGCCTAACATACAAAGCTATGTCAAACACAGAGCTGTTGGACGTGCTCCACTTAAAGAAATCAGAATCCCTCCGAGCATCGGCCCCAAAACCCAGACTGAAATACTAAAGGAGGGGGTGTATCCATTGTCATAAAGGATACCCACACCTCCAGGTTAGTGGCACAGCACCAGGCCTTGGTGACCATGCAAGTGCAACTAACATTGGGCAAAGCTGCTTATCAGATCGTAGCCTGCTATAGATCACATACCTTGTCTCAGGACCCTCACTCAGTATTCCTGAGAACACTGGGAAATATAAAGGTCCTACCAAACACCATGATATGAGGAGATTTCAACTACACAAACACTGACTGGGAGAATTACTCGAGTACAAAGTCCTTTGCCCAATGCTTCCTAGAGTTTATAAACTCAAATGGCCTGGAACAGCTGGTCACCACACCCACTAGAGGTGACAACATACTGGACCTGATCATCACCAACATGGGGGATCAGTGTTCCACACCAGAGGTAAACCCCTCACTGGTAATATCAGATCATGAAGTAATCACACTGGACATCCACATCCCGACCCCCCCAGTCAACAAAGCTACTGTGAAAAACTTTTCAAAAGCAAACTTCACACTTCTCAAGACCGAAGTGGAAAGTTTCAAAGCCCCCTTGCTACAGGATAATGCTATCCAATCTGCAGAATCCTTTACAAGTGCATTCTATGAGCATCTACAGGGATGCATGGATCGAGCCATCCCAATTAAAACCAAGACTCACTCCTCCAAAAAGAAGAAACCAATCTGGTGGTCCTTGCCCATAAATAAGCTATACAACAGATGGAGGAAACTAACACGATAGAGCAAAATTCCAAAAAGAAAAGGCATCACTGATCATTATTAGCAAAAAACTACGATCGCTCATAAAATAATCCAAGTCCAGTTTCTAAAGAAAAATTGGCAAGGAATCTAAAGATAATCACAAAGCCTTCTTTAGCTATATCAAACATTTAGGTGGCAACTCTCAGATATGCTTTCAGCTACTGCAAAATGGCAAAAAATACACTGAACCAACTGACATTGCCAACATCCTGGTGGACAGGTTCAGTGCAAACTTCACCCCCCTCACCCCCAAAAGGGACGGTGTCCATCCCAGAAGAATGCAGAGCCCCAGACTTCATGGACATGCAGGTAAAAACAGCCCTCTCCAAAGCTAAGAACACAGTATCAATGGGACTGGATGGTGTCCCATGCTGCATCGTACATGAGCTCCAAAAAGAACTAAACCCTCACCTACATTCAATGTTCAGACTCAACCTTACCACAGGCTATGTACCCAAAGAATGGTGTACAGCAAGTCATCCTGCTCCACAAAGGTGGTGCCACAATAGAACCTGGGAATTATCGCCCTATAAGCCTGACCAGCCTGGTCTGCAAAGCTATGCAGAATTACCATGGAACTCAAACAGAGACATTGGAAACTTCCAGATACTGGACCCTACCCAATTTGGCTTTGTTAAAGGCAGATCCTGCCTCCTAAACCTAGTTGACTTCTTTGAAACGGTTACCAAGGCCATAGATGAAGGTAAGGTAGTCCACACAGCCTACCTGGACCTCACTAAGGCCTTTGACACCATTCCCAACTCTGGCATCATAGACAAGCTTACCAGCTTGAACATTAACCCCTATGTCACGAGATGGGTGGCCAACTGGCTCACTGATAGAACACACATGGAAAGAGTTGCAGGTGCCATGTCCGACTCTAAACCAGTCACAAGTGGCATCCCACAGGTCTTGGTCCTGGGACCCCTCCTGTTCAGTATATACGTCACTGAGGTACAGGCAAGCATCGGAGGACTATGGCTGACCAAGTTCCCAGATGACTGTAAACTGGGGGCCATAATCGACTCTCTGGCTGACACAGACATCCTCCAGAAAGGTCTTACAGAGACAGATACCTGGTGTCAAAACCATGGCCTCAAGCTGAATGGCAAAAAATGCATAGTCATCCCCTTTGGAAAAAACAAAGTGCCCACAAATTACCACATAGGTGGTAATCCACTAGGTACGGAAAATGTAATTAGGGATCTGGGGACCCAGGTAGATAGCAACCTCTCCTTTGATAATCACATTGGCAAAGTGGTTAGTTATTCCTTCTATGTAGCCCACCTTATCACAAAAGGGTTCACCTATAGATCAAGAGAGGTCATTGTGCCCCTCTACTCATCACTCATTAGGCCCATAATAGAGTACAATGCCCCATTTTGTATGTACCTTAATTGGCACATGCAACAGCTGGTAAGACCACAGAAGTACTTCACCAAGAGGATCATGGGCCTCAAAGAGATGCCCTATGCAGCTCGACTAAAGAAACTCCAGCTCTACTCGGTTGCTTACTGCCTGCTCAGATGTGATCTATGCCTGACGTATAAGGCCATGTCCAACCCGGAATTAATGGACATGCTCCACCTCAAGAAAAACAAATCTCTTAGAGCCACACGCTCCAGTGAATTAAACCTCAGCAAAGCAATAAACAGGATGTGCTGGAGGGATAGATTCCTGTCCCAGAGACTTCCCTCACTCTGGAATAGAATCCCAGTTGATGTTAGGCAGAGCCCCTTGCAGACTCTCTTCAAGAGGAATCTTGATGAGTGGATGGGAAATTGTAAAGTTACCCCTGGGATCACTTCAATGGCCCTATTTGACAGAGGCCCAGGAAACTAATTTAAAAGGGAGGCGAAAGCCAACACATTCTGGCTAGGTTTATAAATGCCCTTGGGCAGACAGCCTAGTACCTACCTATGAACCTACATGCTCTAGGGACCTAAACCTTGTCCCCACAATAAACAGAACATGCCGGAGGGATAGATTCCTGTCCCACAGACTTCACATACTCCAGAATAAACTACCTATCTATATCAAACAAAGCTCCTCATTAGCACTCTTCAAAGAAAATCTTGATTACTGGATGGGAAATAGGAAATTCACTCTGGGGATCACTTCTGTGTCTCTGCATGACACTGGCACAGGAAAATAAATTTCTTGGGTGGCAAAGGCCAGGGTACCTTTTTGGCTGGCCTTGTATAGGCCCCAGGGCTGATAAACTAGTACCTACCTATGAACCTTTGAGCCTTGCCTAAAAAAGGTAATATGGGGACAGCACAAGCCTTAGCCAGTATTCAGAAGCATAGGGGCGACAGGTGCAAACCATCTGTAGTGAAGCAACAAGGCTTGTCTATCATGTCATCACAGGCAGACAGAGACTGGATCCCCTTTGAATGACACCAGAAGCTCAGCCAATTGTTGAAGTTTATCATCTTTCTGTTATATTGCAGTATCATGTAGGTGAAGGTAAGATGCTACTCAAAGTTTGACCCTGTGTGTGCCAGCATGTGGTGCATCAACCCATATATGATATGGTCATGGCCTATGCATACAATACACTCACAATACACCTAGTATGATAAGCCTGCTGAGGTTAGCAAATGTAAAAAAAACCTTTGTGCAAACTGTCAGCAAGTAATGTCTGTATTGCATCCTGTAACTCCATATTGCTTGCTGAAGTGTAAAGACATACTTAGTTTGGATTAAGAACACCGCACTTGCCAACTGTGTGTGTCTCCCTCTGGAGAAGCAACCTTTTCGGAGACTACTCAAACACCTTAAAAGTGGTATACTCATCTTTGTCAAGTCTGATGATGTCACCATCCTACAAATATACCTGTGGAAAGGTGAAATCCCAGTAATGTGCATAGCGCGTCGTGTAAATGCATACTGCTGTAGTATCATAATGTAGGTAGGTAGGGGTTGAATCCTGCACTTGTCAACTGTGTGTGTGTGTGTGTGTGTGTGTGTGTGTGTGTGTGTGTGTGTCTCTGGGGGAGGAGCAACCTTTTCGGAGACTACTCAAACACCTTAAAAGTGGTATACTCATCTTTGTCAAGTCCGATGATGTCACCATCCTACAAATATACTTGTGGAAAGGTGAAATCCCAGTAATATGTATAGCGTGTCATGTAAATGTGTACTGCTGTAGTATCATAATGTAGTTAGGAAAGAGTTTGAATCTTGCACTTGCTGACTTTGTGTGTCTGTACTCCAGGTGTGTGACACCTTTGGCCAATGTGGAGTGGGTTTTGATTTTTATAGTGTATGACATATCACAATGACAACTGTATGTGCATTACACATGTAAGGTAGCTGTGGGGCAAATCCATATACATACATCTGACCTCAAGTATTTCATAGGTGGGTACTCTGCTTTCTCCATGAACGCATGTGTTATCTTTGCCAGAGCGTGCTGGCACTTTCCAGATCTTAGGTCACTTCTGTATGCTTGTGAACAAGCTTAGCCACTGCAGTGACCCCTGGGATATGGCTTCTGTTTCACATCCACTCATCACAGTTTCTATTGAATAGTGTGAGCGAGGGTTTATGCTTGAGGTATATTTGAAACCTGTTCCAAAGCAAGCAAAGTCTGGCAAAGATGATTAATCATTATAGGTGTTCAACAACCTCTGTGGATCTGCATGCAAGCCCTTTATTGCTTATGTGCTCCACAGAGGGATTTCCAAAACCCTTTGGTAATGGCATTATCAAAGAAGAGATGACTAAACGCAAGGCTCTATGTATACATTAGTACCTGTTCCACATTTTGGGGGCTACTACCTATGTGGTACTCTGGGGATACTTTGCATTCTAAAAGTGGATAACTATGCTTTCTTAGGCTTATAGCTTTACAGCATGAGTTTGACACCAGGTATCTATCTGTATAATACCCTTTTGGAGGATGTGTGTATCATCTGGAGAATAAAGTATAGCCCACAGTACGCATTTTCATCAGACGTGGGCAGACATATCCCTACTGTGTTTGCTTGTACCTAAGAAAGCTATATGCCAAACACGAGTGGTCCCAGGACTGAGTGCAGGTGAATATCACTTGTTACTGGCATAGAATAGTACATGGAGGCTTCAAATGTTACTGTGTGTCCTACATCTGTGCGTCAGTTGTCAAGCCATCATCTAACAATCATTTATGGTCAGTCTGTTGAGGTTATGTCTAATACCAGTATGTGGGATGGGTATGATTTGCTGGTGAGCTATAGCTTGGCTGTGTTGACCTCCCCTCCCTCACCTATAGCCTTGTTGACTGGCTTGAAGTCTACTAGGTGTAGGAGCCATGATCTGGCCTTTAGAAAACCTAAGTGGGTAAGGTGCAGTGTTTTCAGGTTCATAATGTCTCTGTTAATGAGTTCCATAATGCTGTGCTCAATAGCCTTCCAGATAACATTGGTCTGGCTTATAGGGTGAGAGTTTCCAGGACCTGTTGTAGTTCTACCCTTAATCAATTTATGTTAACATTTGCACTGGGTGTGACAAGGGTGGACAAGTTTAAGAATAAGTATATTAGAGGGTCAGGGCAGGTTTGAAGGTTAGTAGACCATGCCAGATAGGCAGGATTAAGTTGGTTTGTACATGTGCTGAGGAGGGATGCAGAGTATATTGTGAAATAGATGCTAATGATGAAGCCGCCAGGTAACAAGAAAAGAGAAATGCCTAAGATGAGGTTTATGGCTCTGGTGAGAGAGGACATGCAGGTTAATGGTGTGACAGCACAAGATGCAGAGGGCAGGAAGACATGGAAGCAGATGATGTACTGTGGCAACCCCTGATGGGAGCATCTGAAAGGAGAAGACGATGTTGTAGCTCAACCTTTGTGAACTGTGAACACCATTACCGTACGTCATTCCACATGTATGTAACCTGTATAGAGGCTCCATCTGGACAGAGCATTTAGGTGAGTGGTGACTTCATATGTCAGCTTGTGTATGACACAGCCAGGGACACTGTCCAGTACCATTGCCACTGTGGTGTGGACCTTGTTAAAGAGATATTTTAACTAGAGTGTCTGGGAATCATCAGGTATTATGTTCTGCAGGTCTGGAAATGTGGCCCTTGTATAATGACAGGGTGGTGAAATCCGCATTCAAACTGTATGACAAGGAATTGGTAATGTCAGTCAGATAAGTGTACTTTCTTACCATTTACATTAACTGTGACCCAATCTGAGATTTCCCCTGTAGATTATGAATAGTAAAGAAAGCTTTAGTGTTGTCTTTGGAATTGTTGCCATTTTGTATTTTGAAGCTTGCCTTGCATGTTTATTGAGGGATTGAATTTTCCAAATTATACTGACCAGAGAGGTTATCCCTTCTTATGTAACTCTTTTTTGGTATAACATCACACCTTCTATTATATATTTAGTTTATGGCAGGGGTCCATGAGACTAATGCACTTTTACTGTATAAGTGAGAATTTCTTGTGTTTGTGATAGCACAGTCCATGCAACCCTGTAGGTTAACAGTGTGCATTGATACAGGATTATGCAGCTGGGACAGTGTTAACCTTAGTAATACAAACCAATGACAGATAGGAACAACAGCATCACCCACAGCACCGTGTTAACCTGTGTCATACACACACATGTGTACTCAAGTTCCAAAACATGTGTAGTACAATGCATACTGACCACCAATAGAAACTATGGAGTGTTAACACTGGACAATACAGGGCATGTCACCCTGCCCATGTGTCCAATATGCACGTACATGCAGACAGTGCACCTCCACCATGTTCACAAATGTACACCTGCAAACCTGTGCTGCACACACCCCACACTTACTGTCCACTGTATAACACATGCTGACACAGCTACACACATCAGCCAAGTGGCACATGGGCAAACAAAACACAATTGGAATAAACACTGGTGGAAACAATACAACATTGCTAATTACAGCTTTAATGCATCATGCCTACTCAGCTACACCTTCAAGGATATCATTACACTTTACTGCTGACAACATGCTACACATTCAACCATTGCTATATTTTATCAAAGTCACCCTGTGCATCAGCACCATGTTAGCCTGTTCCTGCATCAATGTTACAGATGACAGGAGGTGGCACAGGTTTCATCATATGCACAGGGTGCGTTGTTGGTTTGCCAGAGGCCTACACTGAGCCATATAATCGACGTGTGTGTGTGTGTGTGTGTGTGTGTGTGTGTGTGTGTGTGGGTGGGCCATGAGTACTGTTATGGGCCAATGTTGATGTAATGTGTGCGGGTATGTGTTTGTCCTAGGTTTCTGGTTTATGTGTGTGTGTCTGCATGCACACAGTTCCACCATGTGGCTGCCATATACGGGGATTTGTAGGACAGCTACAGACTGTACCTGGCAGGCTTTACAGATCACCGTCTCTGGCCACCGGTACGGGACCTGTGCCTGGCAGGGGTGCTACAGACAGTATCAGTTACTAATCCAAACTGGGTACTATCCTCAGAGGTTGACATATGTCCACTGGATCCAGGTCCCTGCTGGGACTGGCCAGAGCCACGTGCATGTGGTCTTCTAGGACGGTCTATGGACAGCCCCCCTAACATTGCTGGGGTTGGTACTGCCACTATGGGAGTGGCTGTGACTTGCTGGACATCCACGGTGACCTCCGGCTGCTGATGTTGCTGGCATACATCCACGTCGACATCTCAACTGTCCCACACTGTCCTGACACATGGACATGACATTGTGTAGGACATCCAATGTCTCAACCCAACGTCTATCAATGACCTCTGTGATTACGTATGGCACCTGCTAGGTCACAGATACTGTCATTTACAGAGGTGTTATGAGCCCTCTGTGCCCTTAGTCCCTGTCTGGTGTACCGCTCCATTCGTGCCTGTGCTTCCATGACAACCTGGAACATGCGTGTGGTTCAAAGAGTTGTGGCACGTCCGCCAGGGGGAAGATGATCAGCAGTGCTCTGACAAGAACCCCTGGGCATCTGCCTATGTGGTACCATTCCAGACATCTGGCTATGGCTGCTGTGTCCTGATACATGTGCCATAGATACCACACTGTCCTGGCCAGTGCCAACCATACACTGGCGCTCAGCTAAGGGCAATGGTGATGATGGATGCACAGGCAGTATGACTGTGTGCATGGATGGGGTGGAGACTTGTTTACTGTCAATTGGTGGCCCAACAACAGACCCTGACAAACCTGCCTGTGCCTCAACACACCTATCCTCATGATCACTGTCTCAGTGACATCAGGTTACCTGCTGTACTGAACCAGCCCTATCTCAGCACCTGTGAGAGGAAAACAGGAAACACACTTTAAGACCTGAACATGATGTCAGACCACATGCTCACTTGCACACATGTACACACACAAATACACTCCTCCCTAAAGCAGGCAGACACACACACACACACACACACACACACACACACACACACACACACACACACACACACACACACAAAACACCAGCAATCTCAGAACATACACAATAGCAGGGGATAGTGGGGTACAGTATCACAAGCAAAACAGTTATATCACACGTCAGCATGCAGGACATGTGTTGCTCAACAGCATGCAGTGTAAGTGTAGACAGTCCTTGTTACTAACACTATACATGGCTTTGATGCATGTGTTTTGTTATTAGGTGATTGGCCTCCCCATGGAATGCAATGCATACAGGGACACAACATTGCTGTGCAAGTATTCAAAACTCTGTAATGTACTGTGCACCATAACCCACAGGTCTACATACCATGGCTGGATGTGTATCTGTGTGTCAGATAGGTATCCAATGCTGATTACAGCCTCTGTGTCTTTAGCAAATAATTGTGGACACAGTTTTAGCACATGCATGATGAGTATTCACACACCATCATCAATGGTGCATGTATAATTGATGGAATACCATTCATCCAAATACCCAATGTACAGTAGTTATGGTGAGTGTAGATCATATTGTGGACATGTCAGTGTCATCCATGACATGGCATGCTAAAACACAACTGCATATTTAAACATCAAACATACCCAATGTGTGTCATATGGCCTAGCCACTCAATAGCATCACAAGACATATATGTGTCAGCTGTGCAAATGGTGATTGGTATGCATATTGTTTAGAGGTGCATATGTTTGACACACAACACTGAGGTGTATAGCAATGAAAGCTATGTATAGTACTGTGGTTACAATAACTGGATGGGGTATAGTATCATAAGCCATCATCCTGAAGCATCATGTGGTCACTCAAGGCTACAAATGTTTCCCAAACCAGCACTAATCATGCTGTACTGGAACTGTACTACCTTAGCTACATTCACAATTTCGCAACCAATTGTTACATGGGTTTGTAAGGAGGCCAATAAGGAGCATTCCCTGACATGAATGTGTAGTGTGTTGCAGAGTGTTTAAATTCCCCATGATAGGCCACTACCCCTCAGGTATATTATGTGTAATGTGTGGATGAGATTTTGGATACTGGAGTGTATCTTTACAGAGGGTTTGTGAATCCTTTATGTGTAGCATGTTAACATGCTCTGTGTATGACATCATTGCGTATGTTATGTGCATGTTGAGTATCAACTTTGCCTATCCAATGGTCACTACAGTGTAGCCACATTTGTTTGAGATGATCTGGGTATTGCATGTGTTTGAGGCAGCTAATCACATTAGTGGGATGTGCATGGTCTTACACCAAACATGCACAGCATGCATTATGGGTAGGTGTGTTACATGTGTACATAGCCTACACATTAACTGTGACATGCAATTTTATTTACAATAATAAATGTAGAACACACTCATCAGCATCTGTCCGCTGCCTTGATGTCACCCCAGAGGGACCTACATAGAGATGAGACAGCTTGTCAGTGGCCACAACTGTGGCATTGCTACTGTGTGTTTGCAATCTTACAGTAGAACAACAGTTTACATTCACAGGCCTACAGATTATGTTCCAAATGATCAGTATTGCACAACAACAGGCTCCACATCTTCTACACACTCCACATCTCACATATGCATGATCTACCAATACAGATAACAGTAGTCTACAGATATGCCATGTTAACTGCATGCTCCATGTGTGGTTGTGTGGCTCTAACCTCCATCATGGTGCATGTCTGCTGCTGTTGTTGTTGGGCAGATGCCATGAGGCTCAGGAGCAGCTCCTCCACTCTGGTGAGGGGGGATGGATATTAACATCACCTCCTGTTGCAAGCTGTTGTCTCCGCACATCAGAAGCACGCTGATGGACAAGGCTGAGTAGATCACTGCAGTGGTGGTGTATCTGCTCATATGTCTGGTTTTGCAGGCCTATCACATTGACCCTCCGGACAACATCTTTCCACATTGCATTACGCTCCTGCTGGTTCGTGAGAACATTAGACTGTAGTGCTGAATCATACAGCTAGTAATGATCTCATCTTCAGCACTACTATAGCTGGGATTTCTGTGATGTGCCATGATCCCTGGAAGACATAAAGAAAAAATATGTCTGAGCAAGTCATATGGCACATTTAACATTATACAGTACAGATATCACTGAACTGCCATATATAGCAACCTATTAGCTAACTGAGAGTGAAACACTTTAACTACCACTTATCACTGCTCATCCCACAACTGCTTGAAAGTGCCTGGCTCACTCTAATGAACCATGTTCTGCACAGCAACAAAATAAAATCACTATACAAGAGTACCTGACACACTGTATGCAACACAATGCACCACCTAGCCACAGCAGATATACATCAAGCTGATGTGTAAAGAAATATGTCATCCATCACAATGAGTGTAAGGTCCAGTAAATGTATTAATATTATACCACACAACTTGTTAATGGCAAACCCGTGGCCAAAATATGTGCACAATTGGGAATATAGGTTGCATACTGCTGTAGTCCACTATAAATGTTGCTAGATATGCAGTTATATGTTTTACCACACATATGACACAGGACATGTTACAGACATACCCACACACACATCAGACATAATTACAGGACACAAAGGTATGGCAACCCAGATAAGCTTTATGTGTGTACTATACAGTACTGTGTATCAGTACTTACAAAACATTAATCTTGGGGAATGTAATCTGTGATGAATACAGGGACCACACAAAACAGTGGATGTAAACAATGTGGACATACACCATACTTTGCTATACAGGCCCAGAGCTTCAAGTAGTACTACAGTACACATAGGATTTGGATTCAATATCAGTACCAATGAATAATCATAGATGTAGTGCTTTAGCCTCCAATGACACACCCCAGTTAAAACCAAAGGACTTAATCACACTGTATGCCATAGCACTTTTTCTGCCTAGCAACAGAATACACAGCTTTTGCTGGGATCAAAGCAAGGACCCATAATACCATGACATAAACAGTTTCCCACTAAGCTATCTCACAAATACATATCTTTGACATATTCACAAACATATTGACTATCACAATCAGTCAACAGTACAGAGAATCTATTGCAACAAGTAGATGTAGGTGTGTATGAGTATATATGACTCTCTCTCTCTCTCTCTCTATATATATATATATATATATATGTATATGTATATATACATATACACATCCATTGGTGTACATATACATTTCATCTTTCATAGTGGGAATATCAATTATATAAAGGATGCGAGGTGTACAGTAATGTAATAATATTGCACAGTCTTGTGATAAATACATTGAAAGTGTTCACAGCCCAGGTAGCTTTAACATGCCTCAATGGCTTCAACATTGCAAACTGAACAAACCACCCACACTGTATAACCACCACATGTCATATACCAGCACAGTATGCTGTCTTGTCCTTCACACACTTAAACCTACATACAAATATGCGCATACTAACTTTCACCAACATATATATTTCCACCCTTCAAAAACAGTTGCAATATGTCCCCTGCTCTATGCACATATACAGATGTGAATATATATGACAAATATATATTTCTCCATATGTGTGTGACATTTACACACAAGGTCCACACAGTTGTAAGTCCCTGGACCTCACAGCTGAAATGTTGGGCCTTGCTGCAACACAAACAGGTGTCACATGTGAACACACACTAACATTAGAGGGGGTATATATAGCTATAAATGCTAGATAAGCATACTAGACTGCTACAGCAGTTGCCAGTGCTAAGCTACACTTTAATATGACTATCATGCATGAGTTGCTCTGTCACACCCATGTTTATATAATGGCAGCACTAATCCCCCCAACAGCCATTGGCCACACTACTGTACAGAACACAGATAACATGGATCAGATTTTTGACATTTAATGCTGAGCTACACATTTCACAGGTATGTCCCACTGCCCACAGGTACACACTGTATTGTCCATAGCAGTAGTTAAGCAGGACATCTGTGCATAGATAAGTACTGCTGCCACATATGAATGGTTCACATTATGTAGACTACTCTTCAAAAACATCTACTACATGCCAGTAAATACATGTGTGTCACATACCTTTCCTTTGTATGATTTGGTATTATTTCTTTTTCCTTTTCTGTCTCTCTCTCTCTGTCTCTCTCTCTGTCAGTCTCTGCAATAGAGTGATTGAGTTTGTTGGTAGTGATTGCAGCCTGCTTTTGTAGGTATTTGCACATGAGCATGTGATGGCCTCTGCACCAATTAGTGGCCACCATTTGCTAATTGCATGCAGCCTGCTGTGTAGTAATTGCAGTAATTGCTGTCATAGCAACCCAGTACTATAAATTGCTAACTCAGGTAGGCGTGGCCCTTTCAGCTTTCCAAGATGGAGACCATCCTTGTTTGCTGTGGACATCATTGTTTAAGACAGAAGGTTGGTATAGTACTTATATCAGAAGTCAGGAGTGTAAGCCAGTGATTTTACATTTTGTACTCAGACCTAAATGTTGCTGCTTCCAGTACACACTTGTCAGTGTAGAAATGTACTCACTCCTCAAAATGCTGACACAAGATACATGGGAGGATGTACTTTCTTTTCAAATTTTACAATTAACTGCCATACAAAAGCTAGTTATTGAGATGTATTCCTTTGGCACAAGAATTGTTTGAGAACTGCTATACTGTGAATATTCATTTACTCAGTTCTAAATAGTTTGTACTTTTTTAGTGTTGACATTAGCACAAGCTGCTCAAGAAAACTGGACACATTTCAGTACTGTGAGTATGCTTACCTACATCCTTGGTAGACCCTGCACACACAGGTATATTCTACATTTGGGTAGGGGTGCAGAAGTACAGAGAGCGTAAGTATTATTGTGTGGATTTTATCTTGCTGGACTTACAGGGTTGCTGTGTACATGTTAGTTTATCAAGGCAAGCAGTCTGTCTGCGTAACTCCCAACTGTGGACCTATCCACATGGTAGCCAGAGATTAGCCTGTTATTCTTTGTGGACCACACAGGTCTTTTCAGCACTAGAGCAATGGCATTGTTACAGTTAGTTGCTACCAGTACATGGCTACATACTTTTGTATTTCAGTGTTGTATTCCTACATAAGGGTATGCTTCCGGAACTCCTTCCAAAGCTATTTGCACAGTGTGTAACAGCAGAAAAGCTGCTATGCCTCTGCCAGACCTCTCACTCAGGTACATATTTGAACAGTAGAGAAAAAGTCAGGGACACCTTTAAAATATTAGTGCCATTAAGTTGAGACTTTGAGAGAACCAGAGCATATGGATTAATACACCTTTTCTGAAGTAAAAGAAGTGTCTAACTCTTAATTAGTGTCATTACTCATTATGTGTAATTCACCACCTTTCTGGCCAAATTCAGTAGTTTTCGGAGGAATTCAGAGGGACAGAGCTACATTTTCTTTCAAAATCAGGGACATCCCTGAAAATTAGGGACAGTTGGGAGGTATGGCCTCTGCCCTAAACAGATATGCCAGTGTTTGTCCTGCTCTGATACTTTGTGGGGTTTGTAAAGTGATAGTGTAACATTATTTCCTGCTAGAATGGGTGTTTCTCTTATCCCTGTCATGTAATGTAATCCCACAACAACTGTTGGTAAAGATCCACAGAACAAGTTGTTTGGTATGGCATTCCTATTTTTCCTTTACATTCACTCATTCTGATACATGATATATTTATTTCAGTACCAACTTGTTGTATATCTACCGTGGCTTAGTGGTACTTCATGCAGTGTAGTGTGTACAAGGTCCCAGGTATGAGACTGACAGGGGTGTTTTATTTTGCTGCTGAGCAGAACAAGGGCCCTCACATACAGAGTGACTAAAGCACTTGTAAGCGGGTTTGAGTGGGTTTGCGTGATGCTTAGCAATGCTTAGCTAAGCGCAAACACATGCACACTCGTGCAAACCTGCTAACTACTGCTTAATAGTGCTTAGTCCCGCTAACCCCCGCGCTCATTTCTTTGAAAAAAAAGAAAATGGGGAGATAGAAAAGTGGTGAAAATGGGGCACAAAGAGGGAAAGACAGTAGGGAAAATAGCTTGGGATGTGCAGGACGGGTGCAGGGAAGGTCCATAGCTGCCCATTTCTTTAACAGCAACAGCTGTGCATATGGAATAAATTTGGAGGTAAATATGAAACCTTCAACCCCTGAGACAGGGGTGAGGACAACAAAGTATGTTGTAATGCCAATTAAATTACATTTTATGTGTCCAGGGGACATGTGTGCAAAATGGGCAGCTATGTATGGGGCGTAATTTTTTTTGGGAGCAGATTGCCCTTTTTTTTTTCAGGTGAGAGTGGAATGTGGGGTAGGGGAAGTAGGTATATTTGGGGAGGTAGGTTGGGGAGGTAAACAGACAAGACAAACAAGACGCATACAGGGACAGAATATGATTGCCCTTTTTTTTTTCAGGTGAGAGTGGAATGTGGGGTAGGGGAAGTAGGTATATTTGGGGAGGTAGGTTGGAGAGGTAAACAGACAGGACAAACAAGACGCATATAGGGATGGAATATGACACGTGGTGGGTGAAAACCAGGAGGGATATTTGGAAATCGCAAGCCCATGAGCCCACAGATGACAACAGTGGAACTGAGATCCCCACCCATGGGCAGTCACCACTGCATCTTCACAGCTCAGAGGGTGGCTGTGCTGGGGGCTGTTTAGGAGGGGCAGGCTGACTTGGGAGTTGTGCCACTCATGCCTCAAGCTGACGTAGAGGTTCTGCAACAGAACATTCAATCTCTCTACGCACCACAGCCCAGACCGTTCGAAGGGTGACAGGTGGCCCTCCTCCACCCACGCTTGCACAGGGGAGCCAAGCCCCATCCCCTGCAGAACTTCCACCCAAAGGTGGCACAGGGCCAATGGAGGAGGAGGTCCCAGGCTGGGCACTGGACCTGCTGATGCCAGGTGCCATGGCCAGCTGAGGTGGGACAGGTGGGTCCGCTGGGACCGGCCTTCCCATATGAACTACGTTTTGGAGAATTTAATAAAGATACGGGTTAGTAACAGTCAACAGCATTCCCAGTTAGTTATAACAGCATGCAGAAGTATTCCCATTAACCCAACACACCAGAGTTTCAACAGTTGAAAAGCAAGCATAACACATGCATATATAGAACAATAGGGGACATTACAACAGCATGCAGGTTTAGTTGATGGCAACAGGCCACCAATATTGTGGTATTTGAACAGGGCACATACATAGAAATGAATGCAGATATTTATAAACCAATAGGATATATGTCCCAACAAATGTTTTGAGATTAGACATACCCATTGAGGTGTGGAATTGCATTTTTTATGCACATACAGTAGGGTGGAAAAGATAGCTCAATTAACAACTTATATATCCTTCTAGTTTACACTACATTCCTATTAACTGCAGTTATATGTCCCTTTCATGTATTATTACACTACCCAATGTCCTTCTATTGTGCAATTGGATTTTGCTAGATTATTATATACATGAGCTGTATCTGACATACAAACTGTCCAGGATGCAGATGTTACTGCTACATATTTTGAGAGTTGCTTGCACACACTACTGCTGTGATGGTACACTGACAGCTCTACTTTCATGTAATTATCTAGATATGTCCAGGTGAAATTATCAGTTATATGTTAACAGCTCCCTACATTTCTGGCAGCACACTGACATTTCTGGGGAACACAATACCAAGCTACTCATGTGCCAGATTAACCTGTACATGCATGAACCAACAGTTAAGGGATGTAAATATGCATAAAAGCTACTGGCACTCCCTTCATCCACTTTATATGGGCCTACCCAAGTGTGGGTTAACTAACACTGCTTAATACAATAGTACTATTTCTAAAATGCAACAGTACAACAACATATCAAAGAAATTCACACAGACGCACGCCAGGAATTATACCTTTATTAAAGAAGGATTACACCTTTATTTATTGGGTTAAAACACTTTTTTGAAGGCTCTCTCATTTATTTTATATAACAGTACATGCAGAATAATTACTAACCTGCCTGGTGATGCAGCCTTTGCAGCCTATCTTCATGGGCTTGCTGATTCATAGCCCGGACACCTGCAGCTGTGAAGTAAATGCAGTGATAATGAGACATACCTATCCATAGTATAGACAAGAATAGCAATTCTTAAATACTTAATAAAATGGCTACTTACTCAGTACTGGGGCATTTGCCATCCCACGGGCTTCATGGATCCACTGGTCCAGTTGATCCTCCTTATGTCATTTCAGGTCAGAGTAATGGTTCCTAACCTGCTCACCAGTCTGAGAAAAGCCAGTGGCACTGGTGAGATTACGAGCTAGACAGTTCCAGGCCTCCATTTTGTATTGGGTGCCCTGGTACTGGCCCCGCAGGAGTCTTTCCTCATTATTGTGGACAAGGAGCCAAACCATTACTTTGGTCTCCTCAATGCCCCAACGTTGAGCTCAAAATCGAGTGCCTTCTCCAACCCCAGCCATGCTGACTGCAGAAGGGAGCTACAACCAGGTATGGCAAGTATTCCCACCTGTGGAGCTTAAATATGCCTCATTTTCCGCACTTATTTGTGATTGGCCAGTTTGGAAAAAACTCAGCTGTAGGCACACCTGCTTAGCTGATGTTAGCAATGTTTAATATTCCTTTGATAGATATAAGTCTGTTGAAAGTGCATGGTTATGAAATGCTGTCATGGCTTAGTGGTTATGTACTGTGCCTATAGTGCACAGTATCCCGAGTTCAAGCCCTGTCACTGTTTTTTATTTTCCTACTGGCCAGACCTCAATGGTTAAGGTATAGTGAAGGAGGTGTGGCCGTGTTTAGCCGACTTTGCTCAACTTTGCCCGATGTTGCTCAGCATTGCTCGACATTGCCCGGCGTTGCCTGATATTGCTCGACGTTGCCCAACTTTGTGCTGGTTAGCGCGGTGCGCAGTAACATGCAAACATGTTCTGTTTGCACTAGTTTGCGCGATGCACAGCTCCGCGCAAAGACATTGCGCTAGTTAACGCAGTGCTCAGCTACAAGCACTTAAATATAAATATGCTCAATAATAGTAAAATGTGCATAGCAGTGCTTTACATTGCTAAAAATAATTTACTCATGCATCAGTATGCATAACCATTTCACCTTCCTATAAATATATATATATATATATATATATATATATATATATATATATATATATATATATATATATATATTTGTATATAAAATTTGTTCACTACTACATATAACATTTCAATGCTTTTTACAAAACTTTAAATAATACATCTCAGGAAATGTTTTTGTATACAGATTTCCAACAGAAAATGAAAAGTGTAGTGGTGGAACTCGAACCGGGAATGCCTACTCTTTGTGGGAAGGCTCTAACCACAACACTATCGCCATTTCACTTAATTTGCATATATTTTTCTTATTGTCCTCTTCTGTGTCTAAACTGTTAACTGTAGCTAAGCAATGGGCAAACACACGCAAATACGGGCAGCTATATCGGAAAAAAAATTATTTTACTTTTTATATTTGTATGGGGTTTACTATATGGGGGAGTTTAGTTCTAGAATGTACACATGTGAGCGGACTCGCTCATGTAACTAGACATTTCCCATGTTTCAAACTTGCATGGGCGTGGATTTTTGTACTGATCGGCAGTCCGACACACCCCCTACACTCGTCCTTGCTCTCTGTTAGTTTTAGAGTTGAGGCAGCGTGCCCTTATTAATATGCATGGCACGCTGCCATCTTACTCAGACTGGCTCTTCCATGTAAGACTAATTTAGTCTTACATGGAAGATTAGTGAATCCTGGGGACTGTGTAGATATTTAAACAACTCCAAAACATCATAGCTTACCCTAAGGCAACTTCTGAAACTCTAATCTATGCATATGCGAAAATAAAATGTTCAAATAAAAGAATAATTAAGTAAAACATGGATCACGTTTCCCTTTCGATGCAATGTAAAAAAATATACTATACTCACAAAATAAGTGAACAATCCACCAAAAATCTGTAAAATGTAGAATCTCAGGAAATATCTTATTTCAAGAAAAAAGTTGAAATACAACAACAAATATGAAATAAAACATTAACTGAAAGTAATCAATCATAACTAGCATTACAAGCAAAGTAGAGGCAATTCTATCTAAACTAACTGAACATAAAACATAAAGCAAAGCAGAAATATGTAAGCAATGAATTCTGCATATGTAAATATTTATTCATAACACTGTATATGTAAGGGTGCCTACCTCATGTGCTCAAGACACATGCTTGAGATGCATGTTCTCAGTGCTCCTCACTCATTTCACCATGTGCTCTTATTCCCATTAACCCATCTCTTATAATATTAACTATGCCTTCCAGAACAGTTATCCTAACCCTAAAATTCCAATCTATTGTCTAACTGTAAAATCCCCCATTCCTCCCTAAACCTAAAATCCTCTCCAACCCACTAATCTTAAAGCCCTGATACCTGTCCCTGTCTAGATTGCTCTTGTCCTAAAATCCCATTCCCCTTCCATCTTTGGTCACTCCCCAAACCTAAAATCCCCAGCCCCCTCCCTAAACCTAAAGTTCTCTTCCCTAAACCTAAAAGCACTTGCCTGGCTCTCCTTACCTGTTCTCTGACAAGTGCTTGCTTGCATCTTTCCCATGGGAAAATCATACCAACAAAATGCCTATCCCATGCTCCAACAATAGGTTCATATGTGTTCAATAGGCTAACAGCCACAAGAGCCTTTTCAAGCCTAGCCATGCATCCCAAATCTCTGACAAGTTCTGATACCCTTTATAAGTGTAAGCAGGGGGTTTGGGAGATGAACCATTTACAGGTTACCTGTGTCCATTACAGGGGTCTATATTAGATTGTCAAAATGGCATTACAGAGGATGCTGTTTTGACGACACAAAGCAAAATGCTCAAATAGTGAAACCCCAGCTCACCGATTTTTTTCCCTAGGGTAAAACATCAGTAGACCTTCAAATCAAAGCACACCAGTTAAAACAATTTACAGTGGGGAGGGGCTTTGCCCGCCACACCCCCTAACTAAATATACAAACTCCAAGATCACACTACAGTGGAGTAAAGGGCAATATCATGGCTCAGGCCAAGGGATTTTTTTTCCCTAGGAAAAAAATCGTTGACCTGAACTTACACTGTTTGAGCATTTTGCTCTTTATGTCATCAAAATGGCATTCGCTATAATGCCATTTTGACAATCTAATATAGATCGTCACTAATGACAAGTTGCCAAACCAGGGATGAATTTCCAGTTTCCCACCCAATTGTGCAAGTTGCACTTGAATTGTGTTAGGGAGAAATTTTTCACATGGATGGGTAGCCTGTTCCATAGATGCGGTAGTCTCTGGGACACATACCTATCTCTCCAGCAGGACCTATTTATATCACAAGGAAGGTTTAAGTCTTTAGAATGGGTAATTCTGGTGCTGTTTGTTTTGTGGATATGCAGGAGGTCCATCAGACTGGGGTCTGACAATGCCCTGTATGCAAGGCATAGATCTCCCCTCAAAAGCCTGTATGTAGGTGACAGAATACAGGGATAGGGCCTTGAGCCGGTCTGCATAGGACATTTTACTTACACCCTGTATTCTTTTAGTGGAGAACCTCTGGGGACATTACAATTGTTGGATATGCCTGGTTGTTTTGTGAATATGCAGGAGGTCCATCAGAGTGTGGTCTGATAATGCCCTGTATGCTAGGCATAGATCTCCCCTCAAAAGCCTGTAGGAGACAGAATACAGGGATAGGTCCTTGAGGTGGTCTACACAGGGCATTTTACTTACACCCTGTATTCCTTTAGTGAAGAACCCCTGGGGACATTCCAATTGTTGGATATGCCTGGTTAGCTACATACCAAAGGGGGCATTGTACTCAATGATAGGTCTGATGAATGCCAAATACAGAGGAACAATGACTTCCTTGGACTTAGATGCCATACCTTTGTTTATAAGTTGTGCAGTATAGAATGATTTCCTCACCACCATAGACACATGATGGTCAAAGGATAGATTACTACCTATGGGTGTCCCTAAGTCCCTGACCACTGGGTCAACTCTAAGGGGTGTATTGTCAATATGATAGTTACCAGGGATGGATGACTTCCCAAAGGATACTATTATGCATTTGTTGGAATTTAGTTTTCAGTCCATGGCTCTGACACCAGTTGTTTGCCTGTGTCGGCCCCTCGTGGGGAACATTTGTGTCAGTGTGAGATTCAATGACAGCTCCTAAATTGCAATCATCTGCAAATTTAGTCAGCCAGAGACCACTGACATTGGCCTTGACTTCTTAGAAGTAAATGCCAAAATGGAGCGGTCCAAGGACTGATCCCTGAGGGTCTCCACTTGTGACTGGCCTCTTTATAGAGGTGGACTCATAGGTTCATATGTGTGCACTAGGCTAATGGCCCTGGAGCCTTTACAAGCCTAGCTCATAGAAGTGCCCTGGCATCATGCAGCCCAACATTGGTTCCCAGTGCCTTTATCAAGTAGAGCCACTGGAGTGATCCCAGAGGTGAACTTTCTATTACCCATCCACTCATCAAGATTTCTCTTGAAGAGGGACAGCGAGGTGCTCTTCTTGACATGTATGAGAAGTCTATTCCAGAGCATGGGCAGTCTCTGGGTGAGGAACCTGTCCTAGCATGTTCTGTTGATTGTGGTAATGAGGTGGAGGTCTCTGGAGTGTCTGGTGCTGAGGGATTGGGATTTCCTGAGATGTAGCATTTCTAACAGAGCTGGGTCAGACATGGCTTTGTAAGTCAAGCAGATATAACCTCTAAGTAGGCGATATGAGACCGAGAAGAGCTGGAGTCTTTTGAGTCCGTCTGTGTTGGACATGTGTTTAATGACTAGGATCCTCTTCGTGAGGTACTTCTGTGATCTCTCCAGCTGTTTCAGGTGTCTAGTGAGGTACATGCCAAATGGGGCATTATACTTGATGATTGGACTAATGAGGGAAGAGTAGAGAGAGACTATGACCTCTTTCTTCCTGGATGCAAAACCCTTGGTAATGAGATGTGCCACATAGAAGGACTTTCTGACAACAGTCGCTATGTGGTAGTTGAAGGAGAGGTTGTTGTCAACCTGCATCCCCAAATCTCTTATAATGCCTTCAGTGTTCAGTGGGCTCACATCAATGTGGTAATTAGTGGAAACTGAGTTTTTACCAAAGGGGATGACAACGCATTTTTTGGCCTTAAGCTTAAGGCCATTGTTTTGACACCAGTCATTGGTCTCAGTGAAGCTTTCTGTAGGATGTCTGCATCACTTGGGGAGTTAATGATGGCTCCCAGCTTGCAGTCATCTGTGAACTTGGTCAGCCAGAGCCCCTCCATGTTGACCTGGACTTTTGAGAAGTAGATGCCGAACAGGAGAGGATCCAGGACCAAACCCTGTGGGACTCCACTCATGAATCGTCTGCAGTCTGACTTGGAATCCGCTACTTTCACACTGTGTGTTCTATCTGTGAGCCAGTTTTCAACCCACCTTGGGATATAGGGGTTTATGCCTAGTTTGGTGAATTTATCAATAATTCCTGAGTGAGGAATGGTATCAAAGGCCCTGCCAGATCGAGGTAGGCTGTATGCACTGGCTTACCTTCATCCACAGCAGCCTTGGTGACTGATTCAAAGAAGTCAACCAGGTGGAGCAGATATGATCTCCCTTTCACAAAGCCAAATTGCATGGAGTCTAGAGTTTGGAGATTTCCTATATCTTTGTTAATCAGGTTCATGATAATGCACTCCATAGCTTTACATACCAGACTCATCAGGCTAATGGGGTGATAATTCCTAGGGTAGGGACAAAGCCTGAAGTGAGGCTGTGACTGAACAAGGCACACAGATGTGGTGCCAGTTTGCTTTGTAGTTCATGTAGAACATAGCCAGGGATATTATCAAATTCCGTGGAAGCTGTATGTTTGGCCTTAGACAATGAAGCTTTAACCTGTGCTGCAGTAATGCTGAGTGCCTGGCATTCTTCTGGTATTGTGATTGGTCCTTTTGAGGGGTGGGGTAAGGTTGGCACTGAATCTGTCGGCCAGTATGTTGGAAATATCTGTTGGCTCAGTATAGGAGGTACCATTGTGCAGTAACTCAGAGCAAATCTGGGTATTGCCGTGGAAGTTCTTGATATAACTATAAAAGGCTTTGTCATTGTTTTTAGTGTCTGGCTCAATTCTGCCTTCATAGCTGGCTTTGGAGGATTTCGTGAGGGATCTCAACTTTTTGTTGAGGCTAATAAGGAAGTTTTTCCAGTCTTGGGACTTCACCTTTTTCTGCAACAGTTTCTTCCTTCTGTTGTAGAGTTTATTAATGGCAGGGGACCATCAAACTGGCTTCCTTATTTTGGAGGAGAGCGTCTTGGTTCTGTTGGGTATGGCTAGTTCCATGCATTTATGTACATGTTCATACAGTGCATTGGTGTATAATTCAGCAGTCATGCAGCTATTTTCCATTGGCATGGGTGCGGTGAAGTTAGCCACCTCTGTTTTTAGGAGCCCAAAGTCAGCTTTCAAGACATTATTCAAGGTGGTTACCTTTGCAGGTGGTGTGGGTGAGATGTGGATTTCCATGGTGATTAGTTTATGGTCAGATCTGACCAGAGAGGGATGGACTCTTGGTGTAGAGCAATGGTCACCCATGTTAGTAATAACCAGGTCAAGGAAGTTGCTTCCTCTAGTGGGGGTCAAAATGAGCTGGTCAAGGGCATTGGAATTGATGAATTCCAGGAAGTGTTGGGCCAGTGTATTGGTGCTTGAGTAGTTTTCTCAGTTGATGGAGGGGTTGTTGAAGTCTCCTAGTATGAGAGTGTTAGTTTGGACCTTGATAGATTCCAGGGTGCTTAGGAACATGGAGTGAGAGTCTAGGGACATGGTTGGGGACCTATTGCAGGCTATGACCTGGATCGCCATCTTACCCAATGTTAGTTTACCTGAAGTATCTCAGATGCATTATGTTGGGCTACAAATCTGCAGGTGCGCATATCCTTTATGAATATGGAGATACCACCACCTTCGGAGCTTCAGTCCATGTTTCAGGGCCAAAAGGTGTGGAATGAGATATAGCCTGTTAGCACAGGGGTGCTTTCTGCCACTTTAAGCCAGGTCTCTGTTACAGCATACATGTCGATGTTCTCCATTTTGAGGAGTGTTTCAAGTGAGTGCATCTTGAGATTTAGACTTCTAGTGTTTAGCAGCATGACCCTCAGATTGCATTTATTTATAGCTGTTATGGTGATAATTTGGTCTTTGGAACACTGCCTAAAAAAGGCACTATAGGGGTGGCAAGAGCCTAAGCCAGTACCCAGAAACCCAGGGGTGACAGATGCAGGCCATCTCTAGCAAAGCATCAAGGTCTGTCAGTCATGTTATCCCAAGCAGAGAGATACTGGATCCCTTTAGAATGACACCAGAAACTTAGCCAATTGTTGAAGTCAATCATTTTTTGATTGTACTGCTGTATCATTCTGGGTGATGGTAGGATACTGCTGGGCCACGTAATCTGAGAGCTCCACCATGTCTCTTTTCATGTAGTCCAGGGAGGTACAGCTCAGGTCATTCACACCCACATGAACAATAACATACTCATACTTGTACTTGTTGTGGCGTGACCTGAGTGCATGTGTTATGTGTCGGATTCTGGCACCTGATAGACAGCTGACTGTTACCTTCTCCTTATTCAACCTAGTGAGTGGGACATCTGTTCACTATTCTAACTTCCTGGGTCCTGTGACCTACTTGGCTATCCACCAGGTGACATACAGGTTTGTACCTAACTTCTTCAGTTTATTACCAATGCCCAAGTGGGGTATTGTGTCAAATGCCTTGGCCAGGTCAAGGTATGCAGTGTGAACCATTCTGCCCTCATCCATTGCTTTGGTGACCTTCTCAAAGAAGTCCACCAGGTTGACTAGGCATGATCTGCCCTTGAAACCAAACTGGGTTGGGTCCAGTGTCTGGAGGTTTACTATATCTTGAGTGATCATCTCCATGATAATTCTTTCCATGGCTTTACATACAAGACTAGTGAGTCTTATGGTTCTGTAATTTCCAGGGTCTGTAGATGGCCCAACTTCATGCAGAGGGATGACTGTTGCCTTTCTCCATTCATGAGGCACAAAACCTGTTTGGAGGCTACAGCTGAATACTATTTAGAAGGCATCCTGGGATATTGTCTGTGCCCATTGATGCAGTGTTCTTGGTCTTAGAGAGAGCATTAAGAACTTGTTCCCTAGTGATATTATGGGGAGTTATATTTGATGATATTCCCTGAGGGAAGGTTGAGGGGGAGAAAATGGTAAAGTTGGAGCTGAATTTATCAGCTAAGAGGTTTGCTATGTCTTCTGACTGAGTATAGATGACTCCATTTACAATGAGCTCTGCACACAATTGTGTATTGCCTTTGAGGTTGCGGACATAGCTAAAGAATGCTTTGTGGTTTTCCTTGGCCTGGGAGGCCAAACTTACCTCAAATTTGGCTTTGGTAGACTTTATTTGTCCTCTGAATTGTTTGTTTAGTTTGATGAGGTGCTTTTGTCCTGTTAGGTGCTGCACCTCCTAATTTTTGCCATGATTTTCTTCCTCCTGTTATACAGCCTATTGATTTTGTGATTCCACCAGGGTGGCTTTTTTTAGTTAGTTCTGTACTTCTTCTTGATGGCTTCCTCTATGCAGCTATTAACATGCTTGTACAGGGTTTCTGTGAACAGTTCAGCATAGGCAGAAGTGTTCTCAGAGTTTATGGGGGCTTGAAATTTTGCCAGGTTCTCACTTAATAGCAAGACGTTAGCCTTAGAACAGTTCCTGAATATTCCAGGTTATCTGGGGTCCTGGTTTTATTTTTACTTCAAAGGAAACTTTACTAGGGAAAGCATTACAGTGGGGGTGTACAGCACTCTCCCATATTAGTGAGGACCAGATCCAGTATAGTTGCACCCCTGGTTGGTGCATTGGCAATCTGGTCCAGGGAGTTTGTATTTACAAAATTCAGGAATCTCTGTGCATGTACGTTTGGTGTCGTATGGGATTCTCAGTTAATAGTGGGGTAATTAAAGTCACCTGTGAATATAGTATTGGATTTTGTGGTTAGTGTTTCTATTACATTTAGAAACATGGTATGGGTTTCCTGGGTCATAGCGGGGGACCTATAGCTTGCAAGGAAGTGGTAATGGATTTTGCCTATGGTGATTTGAACATGGAGCAGCTCAAGTGCAGTGTCCTGTTTGACCATCCTTGAAGTATATTTATCTTTGATGTAAATAGAGACACCTCCACCTTTAGTCTCTGCCTGTGAAGTAGCTGGCCTAAATGTGTGGAAGCATTATAACCTAGCACTGCTGGTGTGCTCTCTGTGGCTTTAAACCATGTCTTAGTGACCACACAGATGTCAGCATTCTCTAGGGTAAAGATAGATTCTAGGGGGTGGAGTTATTTTGTTTAGACTCCAAGCATTGAGCAGTAATACATTTAGATTTTCTTGGACACCACTTGAACAACAGAAGTGAAAAGGCAATACTTTAAAAGATGTGATAGAATGCCATAACATAAATATGTGTTACAAGGGATGAAAAAAATAATGGATTACTGACCGACTGTACTATTCAGGGGTTTACTAGAGAAATGAACACAGTCAGAAACATATGTACTTGGAGCTTTTCTCCCCGTGCCTCCGCTAAAAATGGACATGTATCCAGTCGGACTCTCCCGGTTAACAAATGTAAAATAAATAAATAAATAAATAATAAAATAAAATAACATAGAGATTGTTTTATCTCTCGAGCTACATCATGCAACTCAAAAATTCACGTATCTGATGTATCCATCTTGATAATGCTATGGAGTCATTTAAAACATTGCAGTCTAAAATATGAACCATTTTAAGTGTTTCAGTAACATAAAAATGCATCAAAAGAATTAATGATAATAATAATAATAATGCCCAGCATACCTCTCAACCGTACCGAATTCCTCGCTATTTCCTGTTTTGGGGGGCAAAATAATAGAGTGCCATAATTCCCGAGTGGCTCCTTCAAATCCTAATTTTGTTTTATTTACATGTTTTAGTGAATGCTGAGTTTGCTGATGTCATCACATTTCTGTTAAAATATAGACGTAGTGGTAAAGATTTAATCATTGTAGTAGTGTTTCGTTTATCAACTGCCAAACAGTGCCATTTTTAAATAAAACCTGAAATTCTTAATGCAAGTAGGGAGCCAATTAAATATTTCTCCAGTTCACCTGAAACCTTAATAGAATAGGTTTTGTATTAGCATGAACAAAAACAAGTATGAGTATCTAATGTCTGGTAGAGTGGCATTACTGACCGACTGTACTATTCAGGGGTTTACTAGAGAAATGAACACAGTCAGAAACAGTCGAGAGGTGAGGTACTAGGCAACACAACACTGGTCATGTTTCTTTCCATTCAGCATGTGTTAGGTTGCAGCCTCTTTTACAAACTACATAACTCTCAACCATCCAGATGTTTGCCCAATATTTTTTAGGTCTGTCTTGAATAAAATTTGTGGTTTTCTGGCAAGTCACTGGGGATTGAAGTCACTAAATAATTACTCACATTTGAGTTTCAGATTTTATATATTTTAGAAAATGCACGCTAATACAAATCCTCTTATTCTAGCAACTTTCTTAAGTTTATAAATGTAATATTTAAAATGTATCCCTCCTTGTTTTTTGTGCTTTTGTCCTCCAATTATTTTTGACTTTGTACAGATTGCAAGGAGTAGAGGTGGCGAAGGTGGATGAGTTTAAATACTTGGAGTCAATAGTTCAGAGTAACGGTGAGTGTGGAAGAGAGGTGAAGAAGAGAGTACAGGCAGGGTGGAGAAGAGTGTCAGGAGTAATTTGTGACAGACGAGTACCTGTAAGAGTGAAAGGGAAGTTCTACAAGAGGGTAGTGAGACCAGCTATATTATATGGGTTGGAGACAGTGGCATTGACAAAAAGGCAGGAGTTTGAGCTGGATGTGGCAGAATTAAAGATGTTAAGATTTGCAATGGGTGTGACAAGGGTGGACAGGATTAGGACTAAGTATATTAGAGGGTCAGCCCAGGTTGGAAGGTTTGGAGACAAAGCCAGAGAGGCACGATTACATTGGTTTGGACATGTGCTGAGGAGGGATGCTGAGTATATTGGGAAAAAGATGCTAAGGATGAAGCTACCAGGTAACAGGAAAAGAGGAAGGCCCAAGATAAGGTTTATGGATGTGGTGAGAGAGGACATGCAGGTGGTTGGTGACAGAGCAAGATGCAGAGGACAGGAAAAAATGGAAACAGGTGATCTGCTGTGGCGACCCCTAACAGGAACAACCGAAAGAAGATGATGACAGATTCCTTGCAGTAACTAGTTGAGAGGCACATGACTCATAATTAGTTCACACGGGTCACCATGCCCCATAACCAAACCATTCAAGTCATCAAACTGTGATAAAAACATTCTCAGCAGTAGTCATGCTAAACTCAGACCTAGTAGTTAATTTTATTTGTAAACAGAGCAAATACGCAGACAAGACACCACAAGGTTTCAGGATAGCCAATTTGCACGTTTTAGTACTTGCTGTTCTGATCATCGATGTATTGTGATCTGTGCTGCTTCATCAGATCCTATCTGCTTCTTCCCTTCCTTACAAACTTGTACTATAATTGGACTCATATTTAATATTTCCTAACTCTGATTAAATCAAGTGCTGTTGCTTTCATTTAACAACGTGTAGCCCTCACAGCGACTGTTCTTTGATATGCCACATACACTTTAATGCCAAAGCACTGTAACTAAACAAAAAAATAGCTTATCTGTATTCACCACACCTTCTCACTCTCCGTTTCCTTCCTCAACAAACTCGTATGTATCCAGTGCTTCCATAAAAACAATATGGATGAAATGGAAATGCCTGAATAAACCCTGATTTGAAGTGACACCTAAACACAATTCTGTATAATTATCCAAATTTTCAGCTTACTCTTTGCCTGAATGCTATTATCATTTAATTAATTAATTTGTTGAGAATTAACTTACTTTTTCAGATGTTTATGTGCACATTTTATTGGCTGATGTTGTTCAGGTATGCAAGATGGACAGAATACAGGTCAAGTCCTGCTCTTCAGTAACTATTTAGTGAATATTTACAGTGCTAAAGACCCCCTAGGAGCAGATTGTCTTCATATTTTTTTGAAGGCTTGGTAGCGTAATAAATGCCTATGTGTAGTAGTATCAGTGAGTTAACAAGACAAGAGGTAACAGTGATTATGTGCTAAACCTTTGAAATATAACAAGACAGTTATATTAATACATGCAGGTGGATATGCAGGCCAGACTTACAGCAAGAGATTTTGTTTGCAAAAAAAAAAAATGGTCTTGATGAATCTGGTGATGATGGTTTCCGCTGGCTCCGATAATACTTCTGATTATTTAAATAGATCTGTTTTTTCATACCTCTCAACTGAACAGATTTTTGCAGAATGTGCAGATTTTTGCTTCATATATTCGGTCTGTTCCCCATAAAATGCATATGTACATGACTTGGAAGTCTTCTTGGGGTTGGCAAGGGCTGGAGAAAGTTGGAGAAAGGTGTGCAATCATCTTAGCTGCTAAATATGGTTAGGAGGGTGGCCTAATGGTTCAGGGTTTCAGTCTCACAAGGGATAATTGGCTAGCCTTAAAATGGCTCGCAAGGGCACTTAGCTTAGTACTAATCTATGAACCTATATCAAAGCAGCTATAGGGTTACATGCAGAGTGTACCAAGGGTATAAGAGACATGCAGCATATTCTGGAGAAATAGAGCAGCTTGTTATGTTTCTTTATTATTTTATTGCTTTATGTGTTGATATAGAATAAATATATTCTCTCACTTGGTATGCAGTCACATCACTGGATAAGTCCAATACAAGCAATCTGCTAAATAAACAGAACTCTTGGGACTCAGGAAGAGGAAAAAGCTACACTAGTTTGACTTGCCCTAAACTTCTCATTCACAACAAAGGCTCTGCCCATTGGACACCGATTGGGGGCCAAGCATGAAGGGAGTTGGTGCAGAAATGAGCTTGGATGTTTGCTTTTTCTTTTCTTAGTGTGTGAGTGCTCCTCCTCTGACAAAAGGAGCCCACTGCAGCTCAGATGTTGGCATGAAACTGCTCATTAAGCTCACTTTTTTTTCTGACAGGGGTCTCACTTCACTGAGAAACTGGGCACAATGTCAGCAGTGATGCTACGTGAATCGTTTAGAAGAGATAGCTTACAAAAGTTTACTGCAGTACCAGTAATAAAGATTCATGAAGTTAGAAGTGGTGTCTGAAGGACTAGAACTATTTTTACAGAGTGATGGTAATGAAAAGTATGTGTATATATTTTAATAAACAAACCTTCAGATTAAAGCAGTACTAGAGTTAGCGGCAAGCATGCTGTTCTGGCTCGCCTCCCATGTTTCAAAAACATGTAATATCTTTGGTCTGCTTGAAAACATGTGCACAGTCAGCTTACCAAGTTGCACATTTATGGACGAAGTGCTGAAGATACTTCAACAGTCTCTGAAATGGTTAACTATGCGCATGTATTCATTTTTAGTGTAACCAGATTTCAGTCTTTTTTTTCTTTTTAACTGTATGCAGTGTAGCTCTGTAATTAGCTTTACTTGCATGACATGTGAAGCCTGCAAGCCCTCTCTGCATTTGTTAGGTAGATTTTTTGTTTAACATTAGACTTCCTCTAGGATTTCCAAAGGATCCTGTGGGTGAATTGGAGGTCATCTAAATTGCTTATAATGTGTGCACTTATATGCCTTTCAACTTCTTTGCACAGGAATTCTGGACAATGCCAGAAACATTCAGGAAAGAAACCCCACAAATCAGGGACAATATTTAAATGCTATTTTAATTCACTTAATAAAGGTTTATAGAAGAACAGGTTTTGAATCGTTTGTGAAGGTGATGCATTCTGTGAACAGTAAGAAGTATAAAACTCTGGCAAAGGTGGCTGTAACCTAACTGGCCTCAATGAGTTTGTTTAGGGACAGATTTAAAATATTGCTCTTGTAAACTCAGATAGTTGCTAGAATAAGCTGTTTTGCATTATGATGTATTTTCTGAAGGACATAAAGTCTGAAATTCAGATGTCTGGACTGGCATTATTTATTATTTAGTGACTTCATTCTTTATGTTTGTATCCCACAATGTCATCGAAGTGGATGGGATTACATGGTTATGTATTCAAATTGTATGTTAATCAGTGTCCTGATTTTTGGCTAGTTGTACCTACTTTTCATGGGCTTTTGTCCAGATTTTTAATGGTTCCAGGTTGAGAGATATGGTGCTCAATGAAAGCCATCACCCTGGACGATGTTCAAACTTTCTGATATTTTGACATGAAGTGTGGAAAAAAATAAAGAAAATACAGCTGATTAATGCCAAAATGTGATGATGTCTTGCATTTGGTATTAAGTTCCAGCAGCAGTGAGAAAATCAAGAGAGGAGTAGCAGTGCTGGAAGTGGCATTGTCAAGGGGTTCTCTGGTTCATTTCTTGGCTAAGGCACTTCTGTGTGAAGTCTGCATGTCCTCCCTCTTGTATTATAATTACTGTTACTATTTCTTCCTTAGGTGTTAATAGAATGCACTTTCATGATTTATGAATACATAACAGTTGTTTCCCATGTTCTTACAAAACTAGTTGATATAACTTTGAATTAACTTTTGGACAAATTAGCACTAATACTGCAGTATAAATCAAGGAATATCAATCCAGACTATAATACTTACTTATTTTCTACTATTTCTAATTGTTAATGTATGACTGGTTATTAGTAAAACAGAGTTGTACTACATTTAATCATAAAATGACATCACAAAATTTCACATCACTGTCTTAAAAATTCTGTTTTATACCAAAGTTCTTTTAAAGATGACAGATTTCATCTTGGGAAGCATTACAGCCATACGTAGGAAGTCAAACTCAGGGTAAACATATCAGTCTGCAATTATATCTGTTAAAATCGACTACAGAGTCTGGTATTTTAATAAAACATCATGTCCACTTTTTAACAAGGACTGAATGTTTTTTTACTGAAGCTAAACAGTGTTATGTCTAAAAATGATTTGGCACCCAGTTCCTCATGAATGTGTTGTGCACTGCTGGAGAGAGGCAGCCCCCTTCCATCCACACTCTGACCCAGTGACAAACGATCCTCCTCGCCGACCTTGCGGCCGGCTATCCCTGGCCAACCAGAGATCTGCAGTGCTGCAGTATCATTACATTTAGGCAGGATTCTGACCTAGAGTTCTTCAGTCACAATCCCACAGATAGTAGCTTCACAACATTGGCTCCTTAGCCAAGCACATACACCAAATATCTGAACCTGCAGTTCCTCTTCTACTGAGAGGGATTACTATCGCAACAACACATCATCAGTTGAGTAAAACTAAACTGTCTCATGGCAGTCTGAAGATAGCTCATTCCCTATTTGTGGATGAACAATCCAATGCTTGGTGACTTCTGCTTCACAATGATAGGAAGAGCAGACATTGAAGGATCAAAAAGTAACGTCACTATGAATGCTTGGCCACCACAAGGCAGTTATCCCTGTGGTAACTTTTCTGATACCTCCTGCTTAAAACCCAAAAAGACAGAAGGACCCACTTTCACTGTCTATATTCATACTGAAAAATCAAGATCAAGTGAGCTTTTGCCCTTCTACTCCATGGGAGGTTTCTGTCCTCATCTTAGCATATCTGCATTACTCTTTGACAGGTGTACCACCCCATCAAACTCCCCACCTGACACTGTCCCCAGAGCTGGTAAAGCCTGCATGCCCGGGTGCTTGGAGACAGAAGTGAGAGCCCCGGTGGGGCCTGCCCCCCCCCCCCCGCCTCACCAGGTAAGTGAAAAAACACATGTATGCATGCTACATACAATCATCTTCCCACATCAACTGTTAAATTTCTACAATTTTGTATGCAAATTAAAGTGATTTAGGGCAGAGCCTGCTGCTTTCTAAGCTAGTTAACAGTAGGATGCATTCCCTGTAAATAATATTAGGATACAGAGAAAGCAATAAGAATTGATGTTCCACAACAAACTGTATTAAAGTATTGAATACAAAACATTTTTGAAATTCTCAGAAAAAATGAATATATATGGAAATGGACAATTTACTGGACAAAATGTCTCAGTTATTGAAAAAAGAATGTCAAGATGACATTTATGTTAGGAAAGGGTTGCATGCATGATTAAATGCATTTCACCTAGGGTAAAAGTCTCTGAAACTCAATCATGCATGTTAAAAATATGACTGAACAACCTCCAATAGCATAATATAGAGAGCTGTGCATAAATGCATATTAAGGTTATATCAATACTTCTTTTACAAAACTGATATAACTACAACAGTGATAAAACTGAATAGTGCACTCTGAGCAGTGCATTATAGTCTGATAACAATGTTACAAGAAATACCAATGTATGTTTGTCTTCTAAACAACAGCACCAAATGGTATACAGCTCTTGCTTAATATTATTATTACTACTGTTTCGCACTTTAGTTTCTCCAAGTCTTTTGGGTTTCTATTACCATGATGGGAATGGACCCCATTCCTAAATCAAAGTACGATTAAAGTTCATGAAATTAGTATTGTTTCAATCTTTGATGTCAGCCAGAAGTGCTCTTTATAGCACCCATAATGTGCCCAGGAATGACTACTTCTGCAATTCTTTTGGAGTTACATGTATTGGTTTGTTGTTCTTCTTTCAGCTTTTCCCGGTTAGGGTTCGCCACAGTGGAACTCCGGTCCGCTAATGATTGGCAGTAGATTTTTATGGTGCCGAGGTGCCAGCCCGATGCCCAACCTTCAATGAAGGCACGCCCATTCATGCATGTCTTTCGAACACCACTTGACTGTGGGGAGGACATGCAGACTCCACACAGAAGGCACTCCAGCTGAGAATTAAATGGGAGAACCTCTTGCTGTGAGGCGACAATGCTACCGTTGCACCACTGTGGCTTAGTTACATCTATTGGTAACATGTCTTAATATGATGGTAGATTCTTTTTTATAAGACCGGTTGCTCCTACTACTATTGGAACTGTCTGGATCTTTCTTCCACATTGCTCTTGTTTCTGCCTGCAAATCATGATATTTTATAACTTTGTGTCTCTCTGTATGCAAGATAATGTAGTCACTGGGTATGGTGATTTCAATGATCAGTGCTGCTTTTGTCTCCTTTTCATGGACCACTATATCTGTTTTTCTCATATTTATCTTTCGAACTGTTGGTAATGGGTGATCCCTTGTGATGTAGACTTCATCATTTTCTATGATGCTTTGTGACTAATGTTTCCAGTGTTTTTCAGCTACTTCAGTACCATAATGTTTACACAACCCCCAATGCAACAGTCTTGCTACATTATGCCTTTCAGTATACAGTCCCTCTGCCATTAGTATGTCACAACCAGCAGTGAAGTATACGACTGTTTCCAATTCTGTTTTACAAAACCTACATTTCTCTGTTTCTCCCACACTTTCAATGGACTTTGTAAACCAACGTGTGCGTAGCCCACTGTCTCGGGCCAATAATATTAACCTTTCATCTTTTGGTTTGAATTAGCCTCTCCTTAACCATTCCTGCATTCAATCTTGAGCAACATGAGGTTCTTCAGGAAGTTTTCTATACTTGCTATATTTATGCATTTCCACATTTCTTGCCTTCTCATCTGATCCATCACTTTATATTCTTTCTTTTGTTTTTTGGCACATTCATTTGCTTATCTACCCCTTGACTGATTTCCATCCTTGCTTGACGGTGATACTTCTGCTAGACTAAGCAGGGAAGTTAGATTTATGCTCCTCATGTTTCAAAACCTTCACTATGTTTGGGTCCTGTGAGGTCAGTAGATATGTGTGCAGTACCACGATTGCAGCTCTATACATGTAATAAATTTCAAGGAGGCCAATACCTCCTTCAGAACTGGGAATATATATCTTGGTATGCACAAATTTTTACAAATCATTTGGTGAGCAAGGAGCATCCTTTTTGTTTTCCCTTAGGACAGGAAGAGCAAATTGGTTTATAGGTTGAATTTTGTTTTCAGGATTAAAGTCTTCTAAAATATTCCTCACTAAGTTTTGTTCATATTTGTTCATGTTTTATTGTTGACCCTACATCAATTCTCAACTATTTATACACTCCCTCTTGCTCAAGTTCTTTTATATCACATTCTTGTCCCAAACTGATGTTTTCTTGGTGCTGCAGTTTTCCTGCTTTAAAGGTTGCTTTTGCACATTTATCAAGACCAAATGACATTCTTATATCATCTGAAAAAGTTTTGACTACTTGAATTTGTGCTTTCAGTTCCTCATCTGATGAGCTATACAGTTTTAAATCGCTGACAAGGAAAATATGAGAAGTCTTTAGACTTTGTTGTTTTCTAGGAGCCAAATTATAGCCATGGTCTAATCTGTTAAGTAGACAGCTTAATGGGTTAAGGACAAGACAGAATAGCAGAGGTGACAGGGAGTCACCCTGGATTATCCCCCTCTGGATTTTTATCCCTGGAATAATAAGTTGTCCTTTATCATGTCTTAATTGTAAAGTGGTCTGCCACTATTTCATGGTCACTGTAATGTAGTGTAGGACATATTTTATACATTTAAGTACTCTTATCCATGAATGTGGGATACTATCAAATGCTTTTTTGTAATCAATCCATGCCATACTCAGATTCTTCCCCTTTTTACAGTTCTCCATTGTGAATTTATTTAACAACAGATGATCCTTTGTTCCATATGACTTTCTCTCATTGCCCTTTTGTTCTATTGCCGTGATTGAGTTTTCTTCTAAATGAATATAAACTCTGTTGGCATCAATTCCGGTGTTTAGTTTATATATAGTTAGAAGCCAAGTTATCGGTCTATAAATTTTAAGGTAGCTTGCAGGTTCACACTTAAGTAGGAGCATTGTTTTTCCTGTTGTTAGCCAGGATAGTGTCTGTTCAGGGTGAGCATATAAATAGTTCTTACTCATTGTTATATCTTCATGCAAACATATTAATACTTTTAGCCATTAGTGAAGTACAGCATCTGGGCCTGGTGTTTTCCAGTTAGAGGCTTTTCTTAGCTTTCTTTCAATCTGTATGGCTGTTACTTCATCCCATTTCATATCCTGTACCTTTGAATTTCTTATACATTCTTTTACTTTTTCTGTTCATTTATCATCTTTGTTATGTTATACAAGATCTTCATAAATACTTCTCCAAAATGTATCTATTTCATTTTTTCGGTGGCATTTCAATTCCTTTTACCTCATTTCCCAATTCTCTATAAAACATTTTGAGGCCATCAGTAAATTGCTTATTTTGTACTTTTCCTTTATATTTATCTGTGTGTATTTTCTAAGTTTTTCTGCCTGTGTTGATATTTTTAGTTTATTATTTGTGATAGTGCATGATAACTCCTGATCCATTATAATATTGCACATTGCTTTTATCACGTCTATCTTTCTGAGTATTTTTGTTGATCTGTTCCCTCTTCTATATGCCTCTAACAGTAACACTTCTTGTCTTAATTGCTTTAGTTTTTGTCTATTTGATGCTTCCATGATAGTATTTGATTTCTCCCCTTCCTTTCCCTCACTAACCTGTGTTCTTGTGGTAGAATTTTACCTGTTGTTAATTTAGCTTTGCAGTAATATATCCTGTTTACTTCTGTTATATTGCATGGATCTCTATGGACAGTCCTAATTACTGTGTTCATTTGTTTTATCAAACTTCAGGCGTTTTGTGTTTTATTGACCTTCTTTAGTCTATTTCTTTCATTGATCTTAATATGTCTATCTGTCTCTGTTAAATCAAGCAACTCTTTTTTTTGCTCATTTTCTTCTAAATTGAGGGCACATTTATTTTCTGCGGGCATTCTGTAGAAGGTTCTACAGCTGATTCCTGTGGCACATTCTCTACAATTTCATCCTGTGACATCTGTTGCTTTGTCATATGGGGACTCACTAGCCTATCACTCCTCAACCTTGACTGCTCCAGAGTTACCACAGTTTCCTATTCCTTCCCTTGCTGTCCATTCAAGGGAATGGTTATACTGGTTTCCTGTGGAAGGCTCCAAAATATCTTCATATGGCAACTGACCGTTTGCTTCCTGTTCCACTGGTTTTCCCTTAATTTGGATGTCTGTTGCTCTATCCTGCTGTGGTGCTTTCTGAGTTAGATTTTCTACACTGAATCCTTCACTTCATAGGTACTCCATAACCTCAGTTTCTATTTCTTTAATTTCTCCATTACTAATCTTCTTTTCCATTTTTGGTCTTTGTCTTCTTCTTTTTTGAATTGTAAAGTGTTCCATGTCTGGATTCCTTTGCCTGTATTTCTCTTCAAATATATTTGGTGCTTCTCCTTTTATATTGATTAGTTTTGCTTTCTCATTTGCATAAATATTGCACCATATTAAATCTCTTTTTCTTTCCCATATCCATATTTCTTCTTCAGATGTCTCCTGATCTTCCTGTTTCTCACTATTTTGGGGACTCATTCCTTCATGCTGTGATGTAATCTGTGTTCTACAACAAATCCTTCACTTCACAGGCACTCTATAACTTCAGCTTCTATTTTTTTAACTTCTACTTTAGTAATCTTCTTTTCTACATCCACTTTGTGATATTATTTTCTTTATTATGAAATTTTCCATATTTGGATGCCTCTGCCTATATTGCTCTTTGAATATCTTTGGGGCTGTCTTTTTGTATTGATTAATTCTTTTGATTTTGCATAAATATTGCACCATATCAAATCTCTCTTTTCCCATGTCCATGTTTCTTTTTTTATACTTTTCAAAAATCTCTAGATTTTTTATTTATATTTTTACACTTCATGAGATGTTTCTTGGTCTATATAATGTTTTTTTCACAAATCTGTTGTATTAATGAACATAATTTTTTTATATGAGGCTTTTGACAGTTTTTCTTGTGGAAGTATTTTTCTTTCCTCTAATCTCTGTCTTAATCTTTTTGTATATCTTGTATCTGAAAATTCTGGGCTTTTTGCATAATAGTAACTATACATAATTTCTTTCTTACCTCGGTAGTACACTCTATTGTCTTTATGGCTCTTTTTTGGCCTATCAGTTTTTGTGATTTTTGTGGACTGCTACTTCCTTCTACAATAGGGGGGGCATCCTCCCACTAGGCCTGGCCTAGCCTATTGTAGAAATGTTTCCATATTTTGAGGATTCTACACCATCATTTCTTCCAGTCCTAGCACCAGTGCACCTACCAGGATACTGAACTTTTTTATCCTGGGTCTTTTGCATCCCAGCTATCTTTTTTAAATTCTGACTTACTTTTGTCTATGATATATGCTATATAAAACACAGTGTCATCTTAGTGAGACTTTGTGAAAAACAGGGTCCACCTCATGAAGGTACTCACCAAGACCCGAGAATGAATTCAGTTTCAGCAATACTACACTCCTTTGCTTGCTGACTTATCTCTCCATTCAGACCCCAATCATCTCACCATATGGACCCCAATTACTGCATTATGATTTGTACCATGTGAAGGAAGAACAGGGAATGATACAGGATAGGGAGATGTAATATGGGGAAGTAGGGAAGAATGTATGGGCCAGTAGAAGAGGGAGACAACAGAAACAAGACAGTGCTAAGAGTCTAAGCTTTAAAGTTCCAAGGAAGAAAGGAGAACCTCTGGCAAAAGATTGAGGGATAGGCAGGAAAAAGAACAGGGCAGTTATGGAGAAGGTTGGTAGTAAACCACAAAACAAAAGCTTTACTCGATGTTTTGCACCTACTGGCTTTTTTGTGCAGTTATAGAGAAAGACCTTGGTCAGCCAAAGGCAGAGTGGATTACTCCTTCAGCTGTTGTGAACAAACATAAGTGACTAACTGAAAATGATAACAACTAGGTCCAGGAATCTTGATGAGGTTGGGGTTTCTATGGGTCAAGGTTTGACTAGTATTGCGACAATACAGTAAATCCTGTCTGTGGAAAGAAAAAAACAGGTAGTGGTACAAATACCAAGTTCTGGGATTACAGGAGTCAATAACCAACAATTCAGGTTCAGCACTGGTGTTCAACAGAGTCACTCAGCCAAATTATTTGACTTTAATGTTTTCAGTTACACAATCTCCAGTGAATTCAGTGTACCATAGTTGGTTTTTGAATAGGGTTTTTCTTTGTGCCAGCTGAATTAGTAGATTTGGTTAACAACTTATGTTAGACATGAAGCGATTTACAAGGAATGCGAACTTGCAAATGTATTTCTCTAAACAAGGGGAAATCCCAGTTAATGTATTTTTTAAAAGAAAAAGCAATTTAAATCTCTCTCTCTGGCATCCCCATATTAATCTTTTTGATAAATTATGTCAGAACAATTTATGAAAAACACTCAATGGTGAAAACAGAAATAAATTTTTCAGTTTTGCAATGCTTGAATTTTTGCCTTTTAAGACAATTAACTGACAACACAGAGATGAGGTTTATGAAACCTGACAAGGGAGTGGGTTAATGATTATGTAGACAGTGGATTACATTGGGAATGATGTTATTACTGGGGGAAGAGGATATTTAGGAAGCTGTTTCCAAGAATGAAATTTCTGTTGCATACAAGAAGACTGATGTGCTGCTTGCTGGACTATTATTCAGTGTTGATTTCTGTTCTGCATAGTATCCATCTTTGCAAGTGGCTCACCTGGTGATCCTGGCTACTTTCAGGATCTCAAAGACGCATTCAGATTTGCAGAAGCCACCTCTTTGATCCATTGAAGCTGTGAGAGGTTACAAGATGGAACTACTTGCAAAGTACATAGACAGGAAATGTAAATCTATGTTTTGTTCTATTAAAGACATTTTAATGGTCTTATGGCATTTTTAGGACAATATGAGACCAGTTTCATCGAAGGAATTTTTTTTTTTTATCCTTGGTTGTCAAGGAACTAGTTACTGTTATACCCCATGATTGTGGAATTGAGTAGTTTGAACTGTTTTTTTTTTAATGCAAATCAAAGAGTTCAGCAATAAACATGTACAACTGATTGTTACTTTTATGGAATTCATTAGCGGACCGGAGTTCCGCTGTGGTGACCCCCTAACCGGGAAAAGCCGAAAGAAGAAGTGTTGAAAAACAATTGCTTCTACTTTGAAGGAGATTATTATGAACAGTTAAATGGTGTGGCCAAGGGGACAGTGTGTGCCACCATGGTTGCAAATGCTGTATTATATTAGTGGAGATACAATTTTGTATTTAAATATAACAGTTTTTAGTTATAAAAATAGGGACCACAACTCATGGTAAAAGAAAACCAAAACAAATAACCTGTCCACAACTGAAGCAGAAGAGGACCACATAAAATAAACATTCTTCTATTAAGCAGGAGCATAATTCGTCCTTTTCCTCCACTAGCACTTCATCAGAATACATTATGTAACCACATTAAGTGTTTAAATGACTTCATCAGAATACATTATGTAACCACATTAAGTGTTTAAATGACTTCATCAGAATACATTATGTAACCACATTAAGTGTTTAAATGACTTCATCAGAATACATTATGTAACCACATTAAGTGTTTAAATGACTTCATCAGAATACATTATGTAACCACATTAAGTGTTTAAATGTACAAAGCTTACAGTCAAATGATCCAAACCATTTAATAGAATGTACATTCAATATAAATAACCCTAATTAAAGCTAAAAATAAAAAAAATCATTGTATTACCAAAAACTAATAATGTTGTTATCTTTCGGCTTTTCCCGGTTAGGGGTTGCCACAGCGGAACTCCGGTCCACTAATGATTGGCAGTAGATTTTCATGAACGCCAAGGTGCCAGCTCAATGTTCAACCTTCAACGAAGGCACGCCCATTTACGCATGTCTTTCAAACTCCCACCCAACCACGGGGAGGACATGCAGACTCCACACAGAAGGCACTCCTGCACTCCAGCCGAGAATCGAATGGGAGAACCTCTTGCTGTGAGGCAACAACACTACTGCTGCACCTAATTATGAATACATTTAAAACAGGAAATTATTATACCCTAGCAGCTTTTAACTTAAGAATACTATATACATAAATATTTTCATTCAAGCCAGGAATTAAAGTTGTCTCTAATAGTAGCTGTCAATGAAGTTCTATAATTTCAAGACTAAGCTGGCAAACGCCTCCTTTTAATGGGTGTGGTACCTTTTCCAAGATAAAAAAAAGACAAATTTATCAAAATTGGGGCATACCATGGAGTGCTTGTATAAAGCATTATTGCTATCCCCCCTACGTATGCTATAAAGATGTTCATAAATATGCCCTTTCAGAGGCCTTCCCACATAAAATGATGGGCAAGACCTACATGTTGCCTAGTAAACAACCCCTGAGGTACCACAATTAAAACTATACTTACTAAAAGTTTTTTATATTTAAACACTTAATGTGGTTAAGTAATGTATTCTGATGAAGTCCTAGTGAAGGAAAAGGATAAAGGTGCTTAATAAGAGCATTTTGTTTATTTTATGGGGCCCTCCTGTGCTTCGGTTGTGGACGACTTTTCAGTTATGCTCTTGCTATTACTGATTTTTGGATTATGTATTTTATTATGGGATGGCACAGTGAGACAATTTGTTGAATTCCTTGACAGAACTGTCAGCTTTCTTAAATTTAAATACACAGCTCATAAGAATCAGCTTAAATTTTTGGAAGTGGAATTAATCCAGGCAGGCAACAATGAGATTATTAGTACTTTTTCCAAGAAACTCACTTATACTAATTCTCTTTTACACTACCAAAGTGGATATCCCTTTCGTTAAAAGAAGGGGCTGGTTAAAAGCCAGTTTATAAGATGTTTGAGATTAATTTCTAAGAAAACTTTATGCTGGAGTACATTAAATTAATAAAAATCCTGGTAAAAAGAAAGTATCCTTTGCAAATTTTCTTAGGTTTACAGAAAGATGTTATTAGTTAAGGGACTCTGTGTATGGTCCCATTATAAAAGTGGGCCTCACAAATTGCAAACAAAATGAAACCTATGACATAGAAAATGCTACTGAGGGAGAAAAAGAACTTTCCTCTGCTTTTCTGCTGCACTATACAACAGTAAAGCTATTATAGATATTATTACTAAACAATGGAAAATCTTCGAACACCTTAGGGCACCTGTTCACCTTCAGCACAGTTTTGTGTATAAAAGAAAAACAAACATTAAAAATCATCCTAAAAGCTCTATACAGCAAAACCATAAGGAAGCATTGGGCACAAGAAGATGTGGAGCTGTGTCCAGATGTCAGTTTACAGATGTTTCTTAAACATCTTAATTTCTTTGATGCCAGCAATCAAGACATGAAGACGTAAGGGCCCTTTTACTTGCAATATGGCACAAGTTGTATATTTTCCAAGCTATGATGCCTTCAACACAGTTTATATAGGAAAGACTGAAAAAGCTTTAAAGAAAAGAATTTTGCCAACACACTTAAAGTATAGACAAAAAAGATGTTAAAAGAGCTCTTGCAAGATACTCCAGAATATTTACAGGATGGAAAAGATTTTTATTTTTAGTGTTTTAAAAGATATCAGTCCTAGAGCATGGGGGACTTTGAAAACATTGTTAGAAAACAAAGAACTTCTCTGGCAAATTAGAACAAATGCCAAAAATTCCTTAAATTAATGTACTTCAGTTTCTAGTGTACTACAGTTGAGAGCATCTAAGCTTTGAATAACATATATATTGGAATTTAAATTTTATTTTTATTGAATTTCAGGATATATTTTGCAATTGCTTTTTATTATCTTTTTAGAGCCTTTTATATGCATTTTACTTGGGTAAATTAAGTTTTATATACAAGGGGTAATTACAAATTAATGTTGAATTTTTAACCAATGAGATATTGGGATGCAGGTCAAATGATTTGTGTGGAGTTTTAAACAAAAAGAGTGAAGCATTTTTTACAGCTCTGAAGAAGCCCTAAAGTAAGAGGGGACAAAACTGCTTAGCAATTATGAACATTTTATTATGAAGTGAATTTACTAGAAAGGATTGTTTGATTTGATTATCAAACACAACTGAGCAACTTTGTTGAAAAATAGTGCTGGGCCTGATTTGTTGGTTACTTGACTTCTTTGGTACCAGGCAGTTCTGTGGTTGGTAATATTTAATGATTACAGAGGTCTGATTATTGATAGATGAGAATGAAGGGAATAAATTCAATGAAACATACTTTGGACAATGGCAATCTTACTGCTGCAATTTATTCAGTTTAGAACTTGTTTAAAATTGCAAGATTCATATTTGTTTTTGACTGGGGGATTTGATTTTTACATAGTTATGTGACTTTTCTTTAATTTTACAATGACTTCTTTAAATATGATGTTTTTCTATAGACCGGTTCCTTTTTATTGAATGCTTTTTGCTGACTGCATCTTCATGTTTGCATATTTGCATGTTTCAGCATACTGAGGTTGGTTACTGCCCTGCAGGATTATCCCTTTTCCCAAGTTTTTGAGACCACAACATGGACTATAATAAACAAGGGTAATGGGAGACAGTGCACCCCATGTGGAAACTCTGAAGGAGCCCTGTCCTCCACAGTTTTATGTTTGTCTGTGTTGCATTTTCAGTGTTTGTGTTGTATGAATATAAGTACAACTAAATGGAATTTTAATACAGTTGCCCAGCATTGTTTATTTTCATTATTATTATTTTTTTTTTATGTGGGTAAATTAGAACCAGTGTTGGCTGTAAGGGACTGAAGTGGAAGGGAAGTAAAGAAGTGGATAAAGTGTAGATTACTATAAAAGAGTTACTTCGGAAGGTAAGGAAAATGGTACAAAGTGTTGCTAAGATAAAGAGGAAGAGAAACCCAGTTTGGTTCTCAGAGGTAATGAAGTTAGACTTAAAAGACACAGAACATAAGAAAAAAGTAACTAAAAGGCAAGAAGAAGGATTGGTGGAATAATTATGTGGATGCCAAGAAAAGGAGTAGTGAAGTCTACCTAGAGGAAAAATGGGTTTGAATGAACATTAGCAGCAGGTATTAAAGGAGGAATGAAGGTGGCCTTCAGGTATGTAGTACAAAGTAGAAGACAAATAGGGAAACTGATCAACTCACTTACAAAGGACTAAGACATAATGCTAAGAAGCAGGTGAACATTCTAATTTATTAATCTGTATTAGTTTTTTCACAAGGAAATTCAAGGACAGTACTGATCTATAAGGTCAATACTGTAGAAAGAGGATGTATAAACAGATGACGAAATAATAAAGTCACTTAGGGCATGGAAAATGGATACGGTGCAAGCCCTAGATGGGATAACCATAGGATCCTTAAAAATATAAAAAAACAAGAAGAAAAAATGCTACATAGGTTTTGGTTAAAGCTATGACAGAACACTTTAATTTGTCACTTAGGGAAAGAGTGGCAGTGGAGGATTGAGGACAAGTAGGAAAAACATCTATCAGCAAAGGCAGAGTAAGGAGCAGCCCAGGTATGTCTGAGACTTCCTTCTGTTGTTTCTATTCCTGAACAATCATTTCATTTGGAGTACTGTTTTTTTCTGATATTGACTTGATTTCTTCCTTAATTGGAATCAATGTTATATGTTGTCATTAGATACTGTCAGCCCAGCTATTTGGAATTTTATAAATAATTATATGTCATTTGAGAATATTAACATAATTTATATAGAAGTATAACAAAAAGAGATACGGCCAGCCCAGCTATCCGGAATTGTGCAAATATATGTCATTTGTGACTATGAACATGATTCATATAAGATGTTTGTGTTACAAATGTATTATAGCTGTATGTCATATAAAATGGGTTTTACAGATGTGTGCTGAAGAGGTATTTTACAAAGTGCTGTTTGAAATATATCCACAGTGTACCCTACTGGAAAAGAACAGAAATGTATATACACTATTGTACCTGTTTAAATGTATATATTTTAACAGGGGAAACTGGAACATATGAAGTTAACTTGCAAAACTTCAGAAAAAAAGTTGAAATTAAATGACTTTATGGCTGGGCCATAAAAAAGATGTCAATATTCATTTTCAGTGGAGTAACAGATTAGGAAGCTTTCTCTATTGTCTTCAAGGTTAAATAATTACTAGTTTTGAAATGTGTAGGAAGGTAATTGTTTATGACATCCAGGATCTGCCTAGATCTGAGGGGAAAAGCCATTGTCTGTGTATTTTAACAGGTAATGCTAAATGCTACCAGCTGGCATCAGTGGTTGTTTTGAGCTTGAGAACTGAAGTCAGATGACAAGAAATTATGTCATTCTGCAAGCTATCCCAGCAGTAATATTTGAGATATTAATATGGGAAGTCTGGTAGAGAGAAAGAGAGAGAGTATTATGTGTTTGGATATAACCTGACAACATCAAGATCCACTCACCACATCTGCCTTGCTTGCTCTGAAGTTATTAGGGTACAGCAATTCTCTTAGATACAGCCAGAAATATAGGAAAGCTTAGCTGTTTTTCTTTATTTATTTAAGACTGTCCTGCAATGTCATTTTAAGTATTTCCTGTGATTTTGAACTCTGATGTTACTGTAAATGTAGGTTTAGTATTGTCATTGTGGCTGGTCTATCTAGACATATTTGAGTTATGAGAGTACTTGCATATTTATTTGGTGACACCATGTAGGCCACTCCTAATAGCCTTGCTCTTGGTCAAACTACCATTTTGTATTGATGGTAATATTACACAGTAAGATTGGACACGCTTTATTAAGGGCCTTAAAGTAGCCGATAAAGGGTTGGCTGATGGCAGTAATAACTACCTTATAGTCTGGGCAGAAGAGGGCATAGCTAGTAAACCTGTGCCAGCCTTTCCCAGGTGTGTGTGTGTGTGTGTGTGTGTGTGTGTGTGTGTGTGTGTGTGTGTGTGTGTGTGTGTGTGTGTGTGTGTGTAAAACAAATCACCAAGAGTGTGTGTCAGGTACTTGGGCAGGGACACAAAGCACTGGTTGAATAGAGAGGGTGCTGGAGGCCTTGGCTTGGCCACTCAGCTGAGATCATAGCTCTATAGCTGTGGCAGTGGGGAGTATTATTGGGGATCTGGAGAAAGAGGGAGAGACTGACTGTGGTCTGTGTGTGCTCTTAAGGGAAATTACATTTGATGTAGAGAGCTGTATCTGGAAATAGTGTGTGTGTATCTGTCATCCTCCTAGTGTACATCCCACACTGGTGCTAGTGGTGAGGATTGAGGCTCCTTGATTACTGGGCCAGAGGTGAGACATCACATATGTGATTTTCCATCTCATTCTTTCTTAACTTCCCTCATCGACTTATACTTCCACCTTCTTCTTCTTGCTCTGTGTTGATCTTTTCCTACCCTTTTCTGTGATGCCTATATTGTAACACTATTCTGTGGAGTGCATATCCTTATGTTCACCATGCACCAGGTAACATACCTGACTTCTCCTACAGTTTTACAGTTTAATAACAACTCATCATCTTTATCTCCTAAAGCACAAAACTGATTAATCGAATGATTGTTGTGTGAAAGCATTGTTTACAAATACATCACTTTATCTGCTGCCGAAACAGTTTTTATTGATGGAATCATCCAATTCATGTATACAGTAGTGACCTATTGTTAACCAAGTTTAAACATACTAGAATGAATGAATCTACATCTTCCCCTCCTTTTTTTAAATTGCTTGTCAAATGCTATTTGTATAATGGACAAATCAGAAAAAATAATTTGCTGTAAGCTACTTTCAGTGAATAGGTTGCTCATTTTTTTCCTGCACAAATAGAGCAAACATTCTTTCAATCACCATTTTTTCTAGCAGTCAATATTTTGAAATTTGCTATAACTGTTGGATGCCCTCACATCAACTGATGTAAAAATGAAATGGTTCTAAAACATTTGTTAATGAGTTTTGGATAAAGAAAAAGATGTTTCCATCTAAACATATATTTTATATTCATGGCTGTCCTTTAAAATTGATTGTTCTAGGTTAAGCCTAAGATGGTTAGCAAACATTGTTTTGTTCAGATATCAACCACATTTCAAGAATTGTGACTTAAAATGATTAATACACAGACACTGTGCTAGTAAATCTGCATTCTGACAGGACTCTCTGATTCACAGAAAAGTCATCAAAGCCGTAATATGTTTATAATTAGGTAAATAACAATTGAAACGTGTTTATAGAATTAAAAAACATCTCATTTAATTACCAGGTGGTGACACTTCCCATGGTTTAAATTCTCCAAAATATCTCCCTGTCTTTTTTTATAAAGGTTAAAGGGAAGGTCTTTTGACCTTTGTACTTGCCAAATGTTCCAAAAATTAAAATCTAAATCAGTCAAGTTTTATGAAAAGCAATATAATTTTAATCTGTGCATCCCACATCATTTCTGCTTAATAGATTTAAATGATTTTCCTGCTTAATGTAAATGTTCCTTTTTTTCTCCCTTGTGATTTGCTTCAGATTTGCAAGGTATTTTGAAACAGCCTAATGACATTACTCACTCCCTTTAATGATGCTTCAAATGTTGCACTCCATTTACCAGCAAAAATGAAATCTTATCTAAGCCATTTTGGTCTCATTAGACATAGAGAATAAACACAGCCTATGTAAAACATTACTGAAATGTCATTTTTATTTATGATGTTTACAGCTGTTTTCTGTGACTCTTCTTTCCAAACAAAAGGAAACATTATACACTTTACTAAACTGCAGCCAATGGCAAGTTCATTCACTTTTTGCATATATGTTTATGAAGACTTATGTTTCTGGTGACTAGGTAAAACCCATTTGGTCTGGGGAAGAAACATGACTAGTAGATAGTTACATGAATTTCTAGTTGTGGAAATAAATTCTAACATGATGGCCATAGTTCATCTGTGATAATAGAATAATATCTACATTGTAAAGAGAGTATAAAACATTAGCTCTTCACAAAGAAACTGAACCTCTGCCTCCAATGAGTGCAACAGGGATATTCATTTCTTTACCAGCAACAGTTTAATTAACAGAAAAAGTATTGGAATCTATTCAAATTACACATACAATAAAATTAAATCTACAGCTTAAAGTAATTACCTTTGACCTTCAAAGAAAAGTCCATAAGAATGACGTTTGACATATTCATACAGCTATCTCACTGCAACCACATACCCAACATTTAAAGTTTTGAGCTGCACATGCAAATTTTGTGTTCCTCCCTCCCAAGGTATTATAATTCAAAACTGATTACTCTGATATGCTGAATGTAAAGTACAGACTAAAAGAAAAAAATTGAATTGTACAAGAGGAACAGTGGCAAGATGCCATGTCCTACAGAAGTTCATTGCACTCCATTCAGGGAGGTAAAGCTTGGCATTTTTGTTTGCTACACCTAAACACAGGTCAGTGTACCTACTGAAATAAATCTGAAACACCCACCTTTGCTATTGCCATTATGTTATGAAATGTATTTAATACATTTATTACGTGATAACTCGGGTCTATATTATATTATCGCATGCTTACAAAAGTGAACAATAAATAATCGACCCCATGTAAGCGAAAGCTTACGTCAACACCTCAGAACAGCGATTTTTTTCCAAGGGAAAAAAATAGCTGCTCAGAAATAAAAAAAAAAAAAAGAAAAAAAATTTAAAACATTACATAATGTGGGGACTGTGCCCCCCACACCCCCCTACTTAAATACATCAACTCTGAGATCGCACTACAGTGCCGAAAATGGCAAAGTAACGAAAGTGGCCAAGCAAATTCTTTCCCAGGGAAAAAATTCACTGAAAAGCCGCTTTGCTATTTTGCCTTTTTGCTCTTTTCGTTTCGATCAAGACGCATTCAACAAACTGCATCTGTGATCTGGTAATAGGAACCCAGATAACTCCACGACATGTTCATAAGTTTAGTTAGAAATTAAATCTGACTATGTGCATTCTTTATTTGGAAAATGTACTCACTCTACATTCACAGACTGCTGAATACTTTAGTGCATGCTGTCACTCCACACTGTCAGCAAATATACACATGTGATGCCAATATACTGAAAACATGCTGCCAAGTGTGTGTCTGTGCATATGTATATCTACAGACCCTGCTGACTCCTGGGTAATGCAGTTAATTACCCAAAGTGGGTGGAGAAGAATCTAGATGGGTCACTTGGGTTGCACTTGCATGACCAAATAACATTCACCATGCTGGATAAAGTATGTGTAAAGTATGAATTAACCATTCCTGATGTGTTATTTTGTCACATTAATAGGTTCATAGGTTGGTACTAGGCTACTGGCCCTAGGGCCTATACAAGCCTAGTCATAACGATTCCCTGGATATTTCTTCCCACAATATTTACTTCCCTGGACCCCTGTCTAGCAGGGCAACTGACGTGATCCCCGGGGTGAATTTCCTATCTCCCATCCAATCGCCAAGGTTCCTTTTGAAGAGGGCCAAGGAGGCACTCTGCTTGACATGTATGGGCAGTCTATTCCAGAGTATGGGGAGTCTCTGGGTCAGGAATCCTATCCCTTCAGCATGTTTTGATCATTGTGATGACAAGGTTTAGATCCCTGGAGTGTGTAGCTCTGAAGGACTGGGATTTCTTTAAGTGGAGCATGTCCAACAGCTCAAGGTTTGACATGGCCTTGTATGTTAAGCAGAGATTGCCTCTGAGTAGACGATATGCCAGAGAGTATAGCTGGAGTTTTCTAAGGTGGTCAGGATAGGGCATCTGCTTTAAACCTGTGATTCTTTTAGTGAGGTATTTCTGTGGCCTTTCTAGCTGTCGTACATGTCTTGTGAGGTACATACTAAACGGGGCGTTGTACTCTATAATGGGTCTAATGAGGGATAAGTACAGTGGGACAATGACCTCCTTTTTTCTGGATGAAAAGCCCTTAGTGATGAGGTGTGCCACATAGAAGGATTTCCTGACTGTTGTGGTGATGTGGTTATCAAAGGTGAGACCACTGTCCACCTGTGTCCCTAGGTCTCTCATCACACTTTCAGTGTTTAGTGTACTGCCACCTATGTGGTAATTCATGGGTACATGTTTTGTCCCAAAGGGGATATCTATACATTGTTTGGTATTAAGCTTGAGCCCATGGCTCTGGCACCAAGCATCTGTTTCTGTAAGGACCTATTGTAGAATATCCATATAATTTGTGGATTCAATAATGGCTCCCAATTTGCAGTCATCTACGAACTTTGTTAGCCAGAGTCCTTTAGTGCTGGCCTGTACTTCAGCGAAGTAGATGCCAAACAAGAGCGATCCCAGGACTGAACCCTGAGGTACTCCACTTGTCACTTGTCTGGAGCTGGATTTGGAATCGGCTACTTTTACAGTCTGGGTTCTGTCAGTAAGCCAGTTGGCAACCCATCAAGTGATGTAGGGATTTATGCCCAGCTTAGTAAGTTTATCTATGATTCCAGAGTGGGGGGATGGTATCGAAGACCTTGGCAAGATCCAGATAGGCTGTGTGGACTGCCTTACCCTTGTCCACAGCTCTGGAGACTGATTTGAAGTCAATCAGGTTCAGGAGACAAGATTGGCCCTTCACGAACCCAAACTGGGTGGGGTCCAGTGTTTGAAGGTTGCCATTGTCTTTGTTTATAAGTTCCATGATAATGCATTCTATGCTCTTGCAGATCAGGCTCATCAGACTGATGGGATGGTAGTTCCCAGGATACAAGGTGGATCTCCCCTTGTGGAGTGGGATAACTGTAGTTGTGCACCACAAAGTGGGCACGAAGCCTGAAGTGAGGCTATGATTAAACATGACACTTAGGTGAGGTGCCAGTTCATTTTGTAGTTCATGTAGTACACAGACCAGGATGTCATCTGGTCCATGGATGCTGTATTCTTAGCTTTGGAGAGTGTGTTTTCTACCTGTGTGGCCGTGATTACCGAATTTGGCAATCTTTTGGTATTGAGAGGGGCCCTTTAGGGGATTAGAGGGGGGTGAAGATGGCACTAAATCGATCTGCCAGGATATTGGCAATATCCTTGGGATCAGTATATTTAATGCCATTCTGTTGTAGCTCAGAGCATATCTGAGCATTGCCATTTAGATTCTTGACCTAACTATAGAATGCCTTGTGGTTGTTTTTGGAATCTTTGGCAATTTTATTTTTGTAACTAGCTTTGAAGGATTTTACGAGGGACCTCAGCTTCTTACTGAGGCTGATAAGGGAGTTTTTTGCATCCTGGGATTTTCCTCTTTTCTGCAACAGTTTCTTTCTTCTGTTGTGTAGTTTGTTTATGGCAGAGGACCACCAGATTGGCTTCCTTTTTTTGGAGAAGAGCATCTTGGTTCTATTTGGGATGGCACGATTTATGCACGAATGGATGTGCTCATACAGTGCCTTAGTGTAGGATTCAGCAGTCAAACGTTCAGCTCCCGTCTGCATGGGTGTCATGAAGGTTGTCACTTCTGACTTAAGTAGCATGAAGTTGGCTTCGGAGAAGTTTTTTACAGAGGTTTCCTTACTGGGGTGTGGAGGTGGGATGTGGATGTCAAGGGTGATTTGCTTATGGTCAGACCTGACCAATGAGCGGGTGGCCACTGGTGTGGAGCATTTATCTCCCATGTTGGTAATGACCAGGTCTAGGATATTGCAGACTCTGGTAGGACAATGGATTAGTTGATCCAGGGCACTAGAATCTATGAATTCCAAGAACCGTTGGGGAAAGGTGTTGGTACCTGAGAAGATTTCCCAGTTAATGGCAGGGTAGTTGAAATCACCCAGTATTAGGCTGTTTGGTTGTATCTTAATATTTTCCAGTATGTTTAGAAAGGTGTAGTGAGAATCTTGGGGCATGGTGGGGGATCTGTAGCAAGCTACAATTTGGATCGCAGTCTTACCTAGTGTTAGTTGCACCTGGAGAATTTCAGATGCATTGTGTTGGGCAACTAGCCTGGAGGTGTGAATATCCTTGGTGAATATGGACACTCCTCCACCTTTAGTGTTTCGGTCTTGGTTTGGTGGCCAAAAAGTATGGTAAGAGTTGTAGCCTGGTATTGCAGGGGTGCTCTTTGGAGCCTTGAACCAGGTCTCAGTTACTGCACAGATATCGATGTTCTCCATTTTTAGTGCATTTTGAGGTTTAGACTTCTAGCATTGAGTAGCATTACCTTCAGATTTTGCATGCTTGTATCTGTTACGGTGGTGGTTTTGTCATTTGAACCTTGCCTAAAAAAGGCACTATAGGGCTGGCAAGAGCTTCAGCCAGTAACCTGAATCCCAGGGGTGACAGGTGCAGACCATCTGTGGAAAAGCATCATGGTTTGTTGATCATGTCGTCCCAGGCAGGCAGATACTGGATCCCCTTTGAATGACACCAGAAGCTTAGCCAATTTTTGAAGTCAATCATTTTGTCCTTATACTGTGGTATCATTCTGGGTGAAGGCAGGATGCTACTCAGGGCTAGGGTCGTACCTCCCTGGGCCACATGATCTGAGAGCTCTTCATGTCTCTTTTCATGTAGTCCAGGGAGGTACATCTCAAGTCATTTACTCCAACATGGACAATGAGAGTCGTATTTGTACTTGTTGTGGAGTGACTTGAGTGCATGCATTATATGGCGGATCCTGGCACCCGACAGGCAGCTGACTGTAATTTTCTCATTGTTCAGCCTGGTGAGTGGGACATCAGTGTGCCTGACTATATGTCACCTATGACTAAAGTGTTGGGTACATTGTCTTGCCTTAGGGGCTGTTTTTGCATGGCACACTGGTGTTGTGAGCTATGTGTCACTTTGGTTGTGACTGGTGTTTGTTTGCATTTAAGCTTCAGAGGTCCTTGTTGCTTGTGCAGGTTAATGTTAAGGGCCTCTGCATATGTGGGTTTAGTGTTGCTATGTGTGGGTGTTGATGGTTTGGGTTTTGAAGGGCTATGTGCTGCTTGAGGTGTAGGGCAGGTGTTAACCTTCTCCTCTTGACTGTCTAGCACATTCTTGGCTGAAGAGAGATTTGCTTCCAGTTTGGCTATGTAAGTGCATCTCTCGCAGGTTGTAGTGTTGGGTGGTAGGAGGAGAGGGCTGTGTGTACATGAGGCAGTTGCTGCATTACCCCAGTATGCCCAGATTCACCAGGTGGACAGGAGAAATCACTGGAAGCTGACCCTTGGACATGCCTGTTTAGGTGCTTTTTTTGTAAAGTACAAGAGCTGTTCTCCCTTCCCTTTGCAAGGTACTTTGCAATTATAGGCTGTTTAGTGCCCATGATTAATTTCTCCTTATTAACAAGGAGAGTTGAGTGCTTTTATCAGTTTAAGGCTTCTTTGTGCTTTCCAGCAGGTTCTAGAGCAATTGCTAGTCACAGGGGTTCAGATTTTAGTGCTACTACTGAGAAATCAGCTAGTACTAAGGGGAAATTTGAAGAGCAGACTTTCTGGCAGTTGGAATAGTTTAACCATAGCCCCGCTGTGCTTCACAATGTGAAAAATGTGCAAACACATGCATTTTTAAGCCAGAAAGTTGAAAGGGATAGAAATCAGCCCAAAATGGCTAAAATTACAATTTCAGAGATGGAAACCACTCCTCTAGTGTTAGACAGGCAGTACAATGCTCACCACTCCCACTGGTAAGCAGTAGGACTTCCCTACCACAGCAAGGTCTGGATAGCTCTGAACACAGAAAATAAAGTCTTGAAACCAGCAAAGCCTGGGATCTGGATTATACTAGCTAGGAAAGATGGGAATCTCTGCATTTACAACAAAATGCAACTATGATGGTAATTTATTTTGGCCTACAAGTAATTTATTGTGTGGTAAGACCCTACAAAACCTCTCTCTGTCTTTCTCTGTCTAGAAGATTACCTCCCCTCAAATACAATACATAATTATGCACCTGCTCTTTAACACACAAGAAGTGTTTACACATAGAAATGGATTCTTAGAGATGAATTGATCCCTGTAGCTTACCTGTTGCATTAGGGTTGTAACATGTATTATTCCATGATGGGGATCTTGTAACTGTAGTTATCAGATATAGCGCATGATCCTGTAAGTCTTGAAACAATACAGCAGTGAAAAAATTAAAATGGGCTTAAAAAATATCCTTACTGCATAAGCTAAGGAAGTTACATGATATGAAATTAGGAAATCTGTTTATTTTTTTACTTGTGTGTTTAACCAGATAAGTCAGATGAACTGTCTTAGATCCTTTCTAGCCATGACCCAAGCATAAAGTCAAGGGTAATGTGTATATGTGTATATCTATCTTCCTACAATGAAACTCAGTGCTGCCCAAAATCTGATGACTCTAAGGATGGCTAGTACAGGCTTCCCTCCTGTGAGGGATAGGGGATAAGATTAACAAAATTCAGTCAGAGAGTGTGCCTAGCCTTTGTTTTGAGGAGACCTTGATTAATTGGATGTGCTGCTGTGTTCCAGTGAGGGCTAGCCTTCTATTTCTCATCTTGTGTAGTGCAGTCTCTGGTGGTTTAGCCTTTTAGTGAATGTCCTTCTGCTAGTGTCCTAGAAGAGCTGAAAAACTGAAGTCAAATCTTAAAAATATTATTAAAATAATGATTTTATCTGGAGTAGACAGATGAGGGCTGCTGTGCACTACAGTGGATATAGCAAATCAGTGCTAGAAAAATTGGTGATGTCCTACCTGGAGCCTTCCCTCTGGGAGTGGCTGTAACCAGGTGGGGAGTGGCCTACCCAGGGGTTAGTCAAAGGGTGGGTTTTCACTGTGTTCTATAATTACAACATTCATTTATTTCAGTGAAGTTCATTTAATGTGCAGATATTTAGGATCTATCTTTCCTAAGTTTTAACAACAGAAACATCCTTTTCTTTGCCATCTTAATTCTGACAAACGTAAACACTCACAATTTAAAAACACATACTTACAAAATCACAAATTTAAAAATTAAAACAAAAGACAAAGAACAAATTGAAATATTGACATGTATTGTCTCTTAAGTAGTTCTGACTGCACGTTGTATGATGTGTCATTCAAGGAGGAGGAAACTTGTGTGTGTGAGATAGAGTGCAAATCTATTCTACCAGTGCTTTCACTAGTCTTTTCTGGATCTGCCAATTTACTATAGAATATACTAAGATCATATACAACACTATAATCATATTTTTTGCGGGGTAATAAGTGGACATACTCTCAGGACTAATGGAAAAATATGGTATATGTAGATAGATAGATAGTATAGATGTTAAAGAGCCACATAGGGGCAATGCATAATGTGGAACCTGAAGGATCATACACAGAGCAAAGTGTAATGAACAACATAAGGCACCATGAGGACAGCTGTGCATAGCATTGAACCTGCATCTCTACAAAATCATAGCACTGCATAGCTATATAAAGAACTACCCACAGGGAATGGCAGAGTGCAGAACTTAAGCTGCAAACACAGGGTACTGTAAGGCTCACAACCTAAAGCTCTTCACACAGGTCTCTGCAGAGTGTAAAACCTAAAAACCCACACAAAACCAACTCCATAGTATAGATCCTAAATATCCACAGAAAGACAATGACAGTGTAGAACTAAAATACTACAGACAGACAGTGAATAATGTGGAACCTAAAGTTCTACATTAATGTGGAAAATAGAATGCTAGACACTGAACACATGACAAATCATAATGCAGATCCCAAAACTCTACATCATGGGAAACTATATAATGTAGAATCTAAAGCTCAACACACAGAGTTTTGCAAAGAACAGAAACTAAAACACGACACACTCACAGAAAAGTGCATAGTGCTAAAACACCACATATTCACAGATAAGTGCATAGTGCTAAAACACCACATGCACACATTAGAGTGCATAGTGATAAAACACCACACACACATAGGAAAGTAAATAGTGTAGATGCTAAAACATGATAAACAGAGCACTGCATAGTATAGAACCAAAACCAGCATACAGGTGGGAGTGCACACTCCAGATAAGGGGCACTGCACAGTGTCACTGCATAGTGTAGAACCTTAACCTACAACACACACACACACAGCTGTAGAACTGTCACTGAATAATGCAGAACCTTTAATCTATGTAAGAATTGATAATACTGTACTGTACCGTAATTAGCTGGAAACACTGTATGCAATGAAAACTGAGAAATGAAGGTCTTTATCTGTTAATTACCTAAGCTTGTGCTGAACAGTTGGCAGTCTCTCCTTTATGGCCCATGTTTTGTGCACTTTTCAGAATGAATTCTCCAAACACTGTAATTCATTCAATAAAGTTTTATTAGATGTTCACAATATCCGAATACTGTCTTCATTAAAACTACTGATAAACAATTAGTGTTCAAAGTTATTGCATGTCATATTCTGATTGTCCTGAACAACATAAAGTAACATATTCTTAAGATGACCTGTCCTCTGTACTCAGGCTTGAGGGTCTGTCGCCATCTCTGAAGTAACAGGTCGGACAAACTTACTAGCCTTAACTGAACTGCTATCCTGAACACAACATGTTATATTGCTTCAGTTCAGTAATTTTCCTTATTTCCTTTTTCTAACCTTGATCTCAAGCTTTGTCTCATATGTGCTTTCTTTAAGGAATATTCTGTAGCTAGAAAGATTGCATCTTTCCCTTGAGAAAAGAAAATTCTGTCTGCACACTTTATGCTTATATATTTTTTTTCTAATAAACTGTCCCTCATGCTTGACCAGCTAGGTTATTTCTCTTTCTGCTTAATTGTCTTTTATGCATAAATGAAACACAATTTATTTTACCCTTTGCCTGTTTAATGTCTAATAACTACTTTAAAATGGAAGTCCCTAATCTAACAGTTGCCCCTGAGGTCCCTGATGAAAGTCTACTGGGACCTACTCCTGTAGTTACCTTACATTTATATTGATAACTACTGCAAACAGTTTTATGCTACCTGACTCATAATTTGAAAAAAAAAATGTATTTGGTAAACCTGCAATTTTAATTTTGACCACTTTGCCACTTGAGTATTTATGGCCTGTTTGGATTGAAGTTCATAGGTTTATAGGTGTGTACTAGGCTAATGGCCCTGGAGCCTTTACAAGCCTAGCCCATAGGATTACCCTGGCATCGTGCCACCTGACCTTAGTTCCCAGTGCCTCTGTTGAGTAGCATCACCTGGTGATCCCCAGGGTAAATTTTCAATTTCCCATTCACTCATCAAGTTTTCTCTTGAAGAGGGCCAGTGAAGCGCTCCGCTTGACATGTATGGAAGTCAATTCCATAGCATGGGCAGCCTCTGCGTTATGAACCTGTCCCTCCAGCCTGTTGTGTTGATTGTGGTAATGAGGTTGAGGTCTCTGGAGCATGTAGTGCAGAGGGATTGGGATTTCTTTAAATGTAGCATTTCTAACAGAGCTGGGTTAGACATGTAAGTCAAGAAGAGATCGCCTCTAGGTAGGCGATACGAGACAGAAAATTGTTGGATTTTTTGAGTCTGTCCATATAGGACAAGTGTTTAAGGCCTAGGATCCTCTTTGTGAGGTACTTCTGTGGCCTCTCCAGTTGTTGCAGGTCTCTCAAGAGGTACATGCCAAATGGGGCATTGTACTCGATGATTGGCCTAATGAGGGAAGAGTAGAGGGAGAAAATGACATCTTTCTTCCTGGATGCAAAACCCTTAGTAATGAGATGTGCCACATAGAAGGACTTTCTGACCACAGCGGCAATGTGGTGGTCAAAAGAGAGGTTGCTGTCAACCTGTGTTTCCAGATCTCTTATAATACCTTCTGCATTCAGTGGACTACCATTGATGTGGTAATTCATTGGAACTGGGTTTTTCCCAAAGGGCCTGATGACACATTTTTTGGCATTGAGCTTAAGGCCATGGTTCTGACACCAGTCATTGGTATCAGTGAGGCATTTCTGTAGGATGTCAACATCACTTGGGGAGTTAATTATGGCACCCAACTTGCAATAATCTGCAAACTTTGTCAGCCAAAGTCCCTTTGTGTTGGCCTGTACTTCAGAGAGGTAGATACCAAACAGGAGAGGACCCGGGAGCGAACCCTGTGGGACTCCACCTCTGACTGGTCGGCAGTCTGACTTGGAGTCAGCTACTTTCACACTGTGAGTTCTATCTGTGGGCCTTTGCAGCAGTAATACTGGGTGCCTGGCAACCTACTGGTATTGTGATTTGTCCTTTGGTGGGGGAGAGAGGGGTAAAGTCGGCACTGAATTTGTTGGCCAGTATATTGGCAATATCTGTTGGCTCGGTATAGGAGATGCCATTGTGCAATAGCTCTGAGCAAATCTAGATATTGCCGTGGAGATTCTTTACATAACTATAGAAGGCCTTGTGGTTTTCTTTACTATCTGTTGCAATTCTATTTTCATAGCTAGCTTTAGAGGATTTGATGAGGGATCTCAACTTTTTGTTGAGGCTGCTAAGGAAGTTTTTCCAGTCATGGGACTTCACCTTATTCCACATCAGTTTCCTCCTTCTGTCATCGAGTTTGTTTATGGCAGGGGACCACCAGATTTGCTTGCTTTTTTTGGAGGAGAGCATCTTGGTTCTATTGGGTATGGCGAGATCCATGCATTTGTCTATGTGTTCGTACAGGGCATTAGTGTATGATTCAGCGATCATGCTGTGAAGTTAGGCACCTCTGTTTTTAGGAGCCCAGAATTAGCTTTGCAGACATTTTTCATGGTGGTTACCTTTGCGGGGGGTGGAGGGGTGGGAGGGATGTGGATTTCTAAGGTTATTAGTTTGTGGTTGGATCTAACCAGGGAGGAGTTGACTATTGGTATAGAGCAATGGTCGCCCATGTTAGTAATGACCAGGTCAAGGAATTTGCTACCTGTAGTGGGGGTAAGAACGAGCTGGTCCAGGGCATTGGAATTAATGAATTCCAGGAAACACTGGGCAAGTGAATTGGTACAGGAGTAGTTTTCCCAGTTAAAGGAGGGATAGTTAAAGTCGTCCTGTATGAGAGTCTTTTAACTTTATGGTTTGATTTTTATATTACCTAGATTTATAGTCTTTAGAGCCTTTAAGTCTAAGTTCTGATGTATGAGTGATGCATTTAAAACCTGTACATTTTTTAACCCCCTTTTGCTGGAGGAAGAGGTCATGCAAAATCTATTTGTATACTGTACCATGCTTTCTCTGAAATTGGCACTCTCTGCAACTGAGGTTTTTTTTAATGTAGGGTTAGTCTGCAGACATATTATACACTCACACATATGAACTCCAAGAAGGCTATGTAGCCTAGGTGCTTGACTAATTTGGATTGTAATAAACTTGCTGTGTCGATTTTATTCAAAGTCCTGGTTATTCTTCATATCACTGGTTTCATTGTGGATATAGTATACACTCCTGCTGAATTTATTTGCATATTTTTTTTCTCTACGGATTTTAGACTTATACTTTATGATAGGCCAAATTTTGTGAAAACCTACATAACCTAGTAGCTGATGGTTGTACTTTATCAGCTGCTTAACCAATAAGTTTGATACATAGGGCAAAAGTCCCCCTTGTTCTGTTTGTACACATACAACCTTACTCCTGGGACTGGACTGGCAACTTTGCATTGTGCCCTTTTATCAGCATTCCCCTGCATGTTTTGGATCTTTGCCAGATTTGCCTCAACTGTTGAGACCCCTTGGCTTACCTCTGTTATTTTTACCTTAATTTCCTTTTACTGCTACAGATATAGAGTTTTTTTCCTGTTGCATATTGTATAACCTATCAAGCATGATAGCTATTTTCTGAAGGCTAATTGGAATCTGCACTAAAAAGATAACTTTGTAAGTGGTCTTGAAGCATAATTACCATATTCTGTGTTAACTTGCGTCTATACATTTTTATTTAAATTTGCTTTATAATACTACTTACCTTCTTTAACATTTATGAATATTTATGTGCTATAATAGTTTACTAAAACCTATACTTTCTGTATTTCAAGTCTATACCTTTGCATTGTTTATGTCCTTAATTTCTGACTAATGTACAATAGTTATGTAAAGTGCACTGTAATCTCTAAACATGCACTGTAATCTGTAAACTAATTAACAAATTAAGCCTGCTCTGTTACGCCTTGAGTGCACTGAATAACTATTACTACCTGTTCTTTATATAACTTATCTTAATACCTTGCTTTCTGTATTTCAGGTCTATACCTTTGCATTTTATGTAATGCACAATAATTATGTAAAGTGTACTGTAATTTGTAAATAAATTAAATTAAGCCGATCATGTTGTACCTTGAGTATACTGAATAACTATTACTACATATTATTTAAGTAACTTATTTTAATAAGCCTGTAAAAAATAATTCTGTCACTTTACCCTTAATTAATGACTAAATAATGTAATTCTGTTATTTTACCCTTAACTAATGACTGAATAATGTGAGGTATTTTGATATTTGACTGGAATGTACTATACTGAACACATAACTGATTATGAATGTCATATTCTGAAACTAGACTAAAATTTACATTAGCATGTACTGAACATTTAAAAATAGCTGTGTACACTCTGTAAACTAACTAAAAGAATATATTTTGCCAGTGTTAACTAAACACAGATAAAAGCATAACTGAAACTGGTACATGTTATATTCTGAAAACCAAACAATTATTGTTTGAACATAGATATACTGAAATTAATACTATTGTACACTTGTCTGAAAACATGAGAACATTTTGACAGTGTTACCTGAACACAAATATACTGGAATCTATCTGAACACAGATAAACTGAAACTAGTACTGCTGTACAATTGTTACCATGAACCTGAAAACATGAGAACATTGTCTGAAAACATACATACTTGCTTTAACTCATATATTTTAACTTAAATAACTGAAACACATAAACAGTCAATTTCTGCCCCACAGCTCTTGCCAAATTTTACTCTGCATTGACCCAGTCATTGATGAGGTAAAAGAAGGCCTGCTTTAATGTTGGTGTCCTCTTTATAGTTAGGCATTTTAAACCTATTTTTTCATTTTTTGTGCAATGCTGGGTAGCTAAAGTTCTTGATTGTATTTAGTAACAGTCCTTAAAATAACATTTGCATATTTAATAATTATAAACTCATAGCATTGCTTATTGCCCTGACCTTATTTACATTGTTCTGCATGAAATGAAGCTTTAACAACTATAAACTGGCAGCATTGCTTACTGTGCTGACTGTATTTACATTTTTCTGCACAAAATAAATATTCACTGCTAATGAACTTTTGCAAGTCTGTAGGCAAACTGATGATATAGCATTTTTATTATTTTTACAATTGATAGTTATTAAAATCTAACACAACACCTAATTTTGACATAATGTCTGTTTACAAAATGGTACTGTATTTTCAAAGCTTGCTGCTGACTGCCACTACCTTTGACCCTTCAAACCCTGATAGTGTGAGAACTGCACTCAAGACCTCTGGCAGAAGTCTGTTTGTAACTGAAACTGAAGCCCCTGTATCAAGTTGTCTGCCATCCTTTTCGACCTGGAATGAAGTCAAATACACTAACTGCTTTGGTGCTGAACTATCATAGCCTTTATACAAATTCTGAAAATCTGGTGCGTCACTGGCAACATTAACCTGAACTACAACATACTTTTGATTATTCCTTGGGCTCGAACTTTGTACATTACTTACATCATTTTCCCAGTCATTAACCATAGTGGTCTGCCTTGTATCTGAAAAGCTAACAATATTTCCTGTCCCTACTGTTACCCTATGTGCATTCCCTTCAGAAAACAATAAATAACAAAGTGGTTTGATAGTAACTTTACTCATTGCCCCAACATCAAATGTTTTAACCTGTCTAGCTTTATTGAAAATAACTGTAATTAAGTCATTAATACCAGCTTTTACACACTTGTGTTTTCATGTCCAGTATTTAGGGCACTGTTTTTTTTACATGCCCAAGCCTTTACAAAAATACATTTCACTCCTGGGACTGGTGAAGTCTGTTTTACTGCTGCACTCTCAGTATTTACAGGAACATTTGTATTACTGGCATCTGATGCTTGCAAAATCTGTTTCTGTCTAACCACCAGATGGACAGCTTTCTTTAAGATCTTGGCTGTAGCAGTTATATTTAAATTGATAGTTGTCAAGTCAAGTTTCTGAATTTATTTTAAATGAAACTCAAAGTAGCAATGTAACACTGTGCATTTTTGCACCTATATAAAATCAGTTTTAACTGTTGAACTTTTTATATTTTGTCTTGTGACCCTTAGATATTAACATACTGTTGTGTGAGTGAAACTCCAACCACTGTCTCACCATAACCGAAGTCATTTAACTTTTCAGTAGTACTGAATGCTACAATTTATTATTATTGTCTATAATTTTTTTTTGATTAATAGTAAAACTGTAAATGCATTAAATAGATAGCACTGTCTTCATTTCAGCTTGCTGGCTGTAATCTGAGCTGATGGGCTTGGCAAACTGCCATCTCCATACAAAACATACAGTCAAACTGATTACATCGGATCTGAATTTTTAACTGTGTTGTCACCTTTACAATGTAGCATTGACTTTAAATTTTAAATTCTGTAAACTAGCAAACATTATTTTGTCTCCATCTATGTTATGATATTGTTTATGCATTGCAACACTTTAATATAAAGCTCTCAACTAATGAATGCTAAAAAAACAATAATCCAAAACATTCATTTGCCAACTGTAATCACAAACCTTTTATTCTGCTAATGAATTTGACTGCTAGTTCTGATATACCTTACAAGACAGAGACATAAGGTTACCCTTTTTTTCTAACTAACCATACTCAATATGTTTTCTAAGCACTGCAGCTGTGTCAGCTAAACTGGAATTTATTTTATTTTTAATCCATACAGCTGCATGTCTCTGTTGTAACCAATGCTTTAAAATTTGTACATTTGTACAAATCTTTTTACTGAAGTCTAAAACAGTATATACAGAGATGTTACACTTTGAACTGTTAGCTGCTGTAATCTTTGACCTTTAAATCCTGACAAAACTGCAGTTGTGTCTTTTTTATGTGTAACTGAAATTGATTTGTCTGTAAACAATGAAATAACCTTAAACAATGACAGATTAATGCTCTCATCTTTACAGATAGCTATAAAATGCATTTTACTTAACACTGAAGTATGTTCTTCAGTTATATAGCAATTTACTGTATTAAAATCTGCACTCTGATTTTTCTTATCGTCCTTCAGTGCAAACACTGCACTTGAGTCTGAAAATAAGAAACTAGATGAAGTAATGTGAACTTGAGACATTGCATGCATGCTATGATTGTGTTGACATTTGTATGTTTAATACTGCAACATACTTCTGTATTTTGAATTGTATCTGCTGTGGCATATACACATGGATTAAGTCTAAACCCGTATTGACAGAAGGTGATTTATAAACTGGCTTAACCCTTTTGCATTTAAAAATATTTAACATTTTTGAACTAATAACCTTTAACTTTAAGAAAACATTTTTAAACTTAAACCAAAGATTTATGGATGTTTTAACAAACAGAATTTAACAAATTAGAATTAGCAAAATTACTTGATATGTTTACATGTAAATGACTGTAACGGATTAGTTTAAACTTTTTTGAGCCATTAAGTAAAACGTGCATATACAGTCTTACATAACTTTATGGTCTTGGAAGAAAGTGAACCATTGTCTGTAACTTATTAAGCTTTTCTTGCTTCTTGGCTGTGTGATGTTTCTCAAGGGAAAGAACACTGGAAATTAAGGTTTTTGGAGATAGCTGTTAACTGGATAATATGTTTTATGTTCTGAAGGGACACTGCTTTGATTTAATACTACTCTGCTGAAGTTGTGGTTAGAAGTCGTATGCTTTGTCTGTTTTCTGCATGAAGTAATGCTGTCTTAATTTTTAGCTTATTGTGTATAGACTTCTCTGCTGTATTTATGGAAAAATACTGGTATGCTGCTGAAAAGTCTGTTATGAAACATTTGCTGTCTCTATAAACTGTTAATAAAACCTGGAAGTTAAGCTGGCTATTGCAGTAAAACCATACTTGAAAAAATTGCTTACTGGAGGTGTTTTTGTTGAAGTTTCTTAGAACACATGTAGTTGAATGAAACATGAAGGGCTGCACTAGAATGAAAACTCTGCTATCTTGCATAGAACACACACAGTGTGACCAAGTCTGGAAATGAACTATACATTTACTCAAAGGGTGGTCTGTAGCACTGTTGATTACCTTTACTGGGGCGTTTTAGCTGGTCAACTGGAAAGCCTCTGGAGTGCAGTTGTAGTACCTCTGCTGTATAAACAGTCACTGTGAACTTAAGAAAATATGCTGTACTGAAAACTGGATGTGAAAGAGTTTCAGAGTAGCTACTTGCTAGGTTGAAAAAATGATATATCTTTCATCAGACAGCAGGCCTGTTAGAGCACCACTGTAGGAATTAATAATACTGTACTGTACCATAATTAGTGGGAAACACTGTATGCAATGAGACTGAGAAACAAAAGTCTTCATTTGTTAATTACCCAAGCATGTGCTGAACAGGTGCCAGTCTCTCCTTTATGGCCCATGTTATGGGCACTTTTCAGAATTAATTCTCCAAACACTGTAGTTCATTCAATAAGGCTTTATTAGAGGTTCACAATATCCGAATACTATCTTCATTAACAGTAGTGATAAACAATTAGTGTTCAAAGTTACTGCATGTCATATTCTGATTGTCCTGCTCAATGTAAACTAACATAGTCTTTAGATGACCTGTCTTCTGTACTCAGGCTTGAGTGTCTGTCATCTTCTCTGAAAAAACAGGTTGAACAAACATACTAACCTTAACTGAACTGCTGTCCTGAACATAAAATATTATATTGCTTCAGTCCAGTAATTTTCCTTATTTACTTTTTCTAACCTTGGTCACAAGCTTTGTCTCATATGTGGTTTCTTTAAGGAACATTCTGTAGCTAGCAAGATTGCATCTTTCCCTCAAGAAAAGAACATTCTGTCTACACACTTTATGCTGATCTTTCCTTTCTAATAAACTGTCTCTCATGCTTTCTGCTTAACTGTATTTTATGCATAAGTGAAACACAATTTATTTTACCCTTTAGCCTGTATAATGTCTAATAAATACTTTAAAATGAAAGTCCCTAATCTAACAATATACAATGCACACACACACACACGACTGTCACTATATTGTGATGAACTTTAATCTATAATATACACGCACACTGTATATCACAGAACCTGAAGCTTCAAACACAGTGAAAAACCTAAACCTCAAAACATACGACATTGTATAATGTAGAACCTAAATTGCCACACATAAGGTACTACAGTGCATTGTAGAGAAGCTAAAACATGAATAACAAGGCAATGAATAATATAGATCCAAAAAGCACTACATAATATACAAGCTAAAGCACCACAATCAGGGCAGGACATAGTGTAGAAACTTTGCCTCCCAACAGAGGGCACTGTAAGTGTGCATAATATAAAACCTAAAATACCTCACACAGGACACTACATAGTGTAGAACCAAAGTTCCAAACAAAGGGCACTGCATAGTACAGAACCTAAAGCACCACACATATAAGAAGTTGCTTGGTGTAGAATGTAAATGTCCACACACATGGCAATGAATATTATAGAAGCTAAAGTATGACAAGCAAAGCAATGCAAGGTATAAATCAAAAACCACACTGCATAATGTAGAAGCTAAACCTCCCCACACACAGCACTGCATAGTGTAGAACCTAAGTCTTCACACACACACACACACACACACACACACACACACACACACACACACACACACACACACACACACACACACACGACAACACTGCACAATGAATGGCCTAAAGCATCATACACAAGGCACTGCATGGAGTGGCACCTAAAGAAACATGGATAGGATGCTGCATAGTATAGAACCTAAAGCTCTCAGTACAGGGTAACCCACAATACTGAATATATATCTCTACACACAAGCATTGCTTTGTATAGAATATAACCTTTTCACTGCATGTTGTAATGTATTTTTGCTGCAGATTCTGGCCTGGCTTTTTAGCACTGCTCAGACATACAAAGTGAAATGTTTCGTGCAATGTATATATCTCTGTTTGGATAGCAAATGAACTTTACATGGTACAAAGGTATTTTACCAGATGTATAGACAGAGCATGTCATACACACACACATATATATATATATATATATATATATATATATATATATATATATATATATATTATACATATGGGTCTAGGACACATGCTCGACTAGCATATGTCCGAATCACAAAACATCGAACACACATACATGAAAGCACTTAACATCGAAAAGCACTTCCGTGTATGTGTAGTTCAAAATAAAAATCTACGTTTCTGCAGGGGGCCCCCTGCACCCCCCACACGCTCCCTACTTTATTATTCTCACTCCAAGATCACACTACAGTGGGGAAAAGGGAATTTTCCCTTACCCACACTGTAGTCCAATCTACAAAACAGGCACACATACACGGAAGCACTTGTCGATGTTAAGCGCTTTTGTGTACGTGTGTTCAATGTTTTGTGATTCGGACATATGCTAGTTGAGCATGTCCGGATCCTATATATATATATACATATATATATATCTATATATATATATATATCTATATATATATATCTATATATATATATATATATATATATATATATATATATATACACACACACACACACACACACACACACACACACACACACACACACACACACACACACACACACACACACACACACTCTGTATATAAACAGGTTCATCTGATATGGACTTGTAAAAAAGAAGAAATACAGTAACTCACACAGCAGAAGTTAAATAAATGCCATATACCAATGGGTAGTAATAAATAAATGACAATTTAATAAAGGTTAATTTAATAAGGTTAAATCATTCTTCTTGCAATAATATGGCTGACAAAGTCTTGTTTTAAGTTCTTACAGTTCTTAAAAAAAAAACTAGGTTCACCCCCTACGGTGTCTTTAATTTTCTCATCAATAGTGAGCAACTTCCAAGTGCCCCTAATAGCATGACAAATAATCTGTACATCACTAGTATAAAGAATGGAAACCTTAATTCTACTTCTCTGTGAATTAGTAGAGGATTTTGTTGAAGTTGGGTCATCAGAACTTAATGCTATTCTTATAGAAAAATGCGGAAGCCCTTTAGTCGACCTCAAGTTTGGGTTAGTTTTCATTATATTTTGTACTTCCTTATTAGAATAACCTATCATCAATAAAGTGTAACTAAGGTGTCATAAACATTATTATAATCAATATCTAGGGTATGTAACCTAGAAGTCCTAGTCAAGAAGAATAATTTGAGTTTTAGAACAGGTACTCATCCATGTAGGTCATGTAAGGTTTGCTCTGATATTAGTCATTCTAATGTTTTTTATTCATGCCATTTTTTTCCAAAAGATATAAACCATGCTTGTATGCAGACTGTACCACTAAGCATCTTGTCTATATTGCTATGTGTAATAAATGTATGTGTTTTTATGTAGGGAAAACTGATAGATCTTTTAAGGAAAGGATACTTCAGCACTTACATGACATTTCACTTAAGAATGTTAATAATGCTTTAGATAAAAATGTCCATTTTCCTACACATGTATTTTCTTTTATGGCTTTGCAGGTTTTAGATACTGATTTGTGAGGTGGAGATGTTTTTAATTGTACAGAAAATGCTGAGCTACAATGGATTGCTGAACTGCAGGCTGAGAAGCCACCAGGATTGAATGGCCAGGTGCCTTTAAAACCTGTCTTAAAAAGATGTTATTTGAAACTATGAATTTGATTGGATGTTGTTTTTTTATAGAAGCTGTAATGCTTTTTATTGTATTGGATTTGAAAAAAGGTTTTTACTGAAAGTGCTCATCCGTTTATATTTGTTTTATTAAAACATTGTTTTACATCTCCTTCAATGGTGTCCATGATGATTTATTTCAATTTTGTACTATATTTTTAATTTATTTCAGTTTTGTACTATATTTTTACAGTGTTGGACCTTGGTGACCCTCTGGTTTTACGTTTTTATAACTACCTTGTGAAAGTGGGTGTTTCAAGGTGATCTTAAGGGTGCTGAAAACTTTGTGGTACTAGCAGGAAGATTTTTCAATGAAGTAATTCTCAAAACTGAGCAGTCTAGACCTGTGGTCAGACATGTATCAAATTCTAGTAAGAAATGGAAGGCATCTTGCACATGTATACTTTAAGGTGGAAAAAGAAGTCACATAGCTAGATTTTCCACCAGTAATAGTGCCACAGCTGCACCTAGACTGCAGCAACTAAAAATCCTAATATATATGATGTTAAAGCTATGGAATGTAATGAACTGCCTTCAAGAGAGACGTTCAGCTTTTTGCTGTGGTGCTGCAACCAAATTAATTTAATACAAATTGTTAACTGATGACAGACAATACTAGGCATTACTAGATTCTGGCATTATGGTCAAACTTAATCAGATAATATTTGTTAAAAGAAAACTCTCAGATAGTGGTAAAAGTAGTCAGCATAATTAGAGAAAAGAAACAGTATCCCGTCATTAAGTGGAAATGCAAATTGCATTTTTAGAAAACAGTACATCCTGATGAGTAATTCCTAATTTAACACATGTTAAGATAACAGGGAAAGATTCCCTGACTTTAAAGGTATACTGAAGAAATGGGAAGAAGGTACTCCTTTAGATATGCCACTTCATCAGTAAGGAGATGGGAAATAGCAAATGAATAAGCCAACCAATATACCTGTGCCTGCCATGGAAAAGCAGGGGGAGTGTGGGTAATAGAGGAGTCAAAAAAATAAATGGAACAGCCCCATAGTGTTAATTCCAAACCTGAGGGAACAATTAGGATATGTAATGATTTTAGGAAATTTTAACATTTCAAAACTTGACAGCTACACATTGCCTAGGATTGCCAAACTTAAAACAAGTTTGTGAAAGGCAAGTCTTTTGACCAATTTAGACCTAACAAAATAATAGTAACAAATCACTCTACCAGCTGAAATCAAAGATTTTTCAACACCTATGGGCATATTATAGTACGTTATACTTCCTTTCAGATTGTAGGACTCATAGCAAGTTTTTTATAAACACAAGTCAAGTGCATTGCTGCTTACCAAGACAATGTGATAATACATTCAGAAGATTACAACTGACATTTATCTATGGTCCTTAACTCTTTGAAATAGGCTGGATTAACTGCCAATGCTTCCACAAGAAAGATAGGTATGACTGAGGTGAGGTGAAATATTTGGAATCTGCTAATAGCAGGGTAATTTTTAGAGCCCAGAGAGAAGAAAAACTGAAGCTATTAAAAATGGCCAACCCCTTGCAATAAGCATCAAGGAAGTGCATTCTAGGGAACTGCCAGGTGTTATGGGAAATGTGTACCCTAGTTTGCCTCAACAGTTTGCCCTCTTATGGATTTAAATGGACATTAGAGGTAGATAATGCCTTTAACCAGTTAAAAAGAATACTCTGTTTAAAGCCTGTCTTAGCTTCTTTAGATTTAAATAGGCCTTTAAAGGGATGAATTTGAACAGGCCTAGAAGCAGTGTTTTTACAGACTGCTAATAGAAAAGAACATCCCATAAGCATTTTAAGCAGGAAATTTGGTAGAACTAAAGTAAAGTATTCCAGAAATGAGAGGGAATTCTTGGTGATTAAATGTCCATTATCCTTCCTGAAATATTATCTTCCTGAGAAAGAATTTATATTTGACACAGAGTAGCAGGATACAAATTCAAAACTGTGTAAATGAGCACTTCCTATGCAAACCTTTGAGTTTACAGCAAAACAGTCTGGGTGTAGCCCACCATAATGCAGATGGTTTGTCTATAGCACATAGCTCATCTACAGGGCATGAAACTGAGGGTTCCAGGCTGGAGAGGGGGTTAGTGCTTCTGGGTCACACCAAAATGGTGCATAAATGGTGGAAATAAAATCTATAGCTTTAAGAGTATGGTGTAATCAACATAGCTGCAAGAGAGTATTAGCTAATGAAGCCAAATCAATTAATGTCACCTGAACTGAGGTGAGAAAAAAAATGGGATTCTAAAACTACCAACTTGAAGTTGGCCTTGTAATGAGAGGGGTTTGATTTATGGAATTAGAAATATGGATAGTGTACCTGCAGTTATGAAGGAACATTTGTGAAATATTTATGGAAGGACTTGATCATAACAGCTGTAGATGACGATGTTGATACAGATATATATATATATATAGGTAAAAATATAGATTCTCTGCAACCAGCATTACAGATAACTAACCAAATAATACAATCAAAAATATAGTTTCAAATTTGAGTTGTCGACATTTATCTTAATGCTATCAGCATGTAGATACATTGAAATCCGAACCTAAATTTAAAAAGTATTAATTGTATAATACAATTCATCATTTCATAGTTACTATTTTAAAGAAAAAGAAGAGAGGAAAAAAGAAAAGAAATAGTATACAAATATGATTTTATTAAACTATGTTTTAGTAGGGTCAATATTATTTTGTCGAAAGACGTCTTCATGGAGACATAAACAATGAGCAAAGTAATCGCCAAATGGCCACTTCAGCAAATTTTTTCCCAGTGGAAAAATCACTTGGCCAAAGAAACAGAAAACAAATGTTTGCCTCCCACACCTCCGATGTGGAGGGCTGTGCCCCCCCCAACTAAATATATCAACTATGAGATTGCACTACAGTGAGAAAAAGGGCAAATCCCCAATGACAGCCAAGCATTTTTCCCCCCTGGAAAAAAATTTGCTGAAGTGGCTATTTGGCGATTAGTGTGTTCGCTGTTCATGTGTCGATGAAGATGTGTTCAATAAACACTTCTTTCAACAATATAATATAGACCAGTTTAAATACATTCTTGTCCTTCCTTGATTTATTGTGTAATGTACCTTTACATATCTCACTGTGATTTTATTTTTGTGATATATAAATCAGGAAGTCAGTCAATTATACCTAATGCCTAAACATTTACTGGTTATATACCATATTAATGCCAGGGGTCTCTCTCATTATGTTGTACTATATATATATATATATATATATATATATATATATATATAAAACATTTTTTTTTTTGTCACTGCTATGTGAAGCTAAAAAACTGATGCCACTGGTTAGTAACACCTCTGTTCATCATTTTCTGGATCTACTCTATCTTTATAATTTACACCTTTTCACTGACAAGCAGTAGTCATACTGAAGAAAATCTTGTCACTGTCTAATTTCATTTTTCGGATCCTTGAAGAGATTTAATGAACCTATATTCTTTTTTTAATTTGTTTTAGTTTAATAGTATTAATATAAGGATTTAAACTGCAGTCATAAGATTATTTTTTTCACTACAGCTCCTTCTGTGTTTTTTTTTATTTCATGTACAGCTGTTTACTATTTCCCAAGGTTGGATATACGTAATTCTTATTTAATTGTAACACATTGTTTTATTATATATTTATAAATGTTACATACTTATATAATAGTTATACTATAGGACATTTCCTTTTTAGTTATTAATGCCAAGCAAAGGGATAGTACTTGTAATTTTTATTATTGTGTCTATGGTTTTCTAGTCCTTTTAAGGCACATTTTGTGAGAAGCAAATATGCAGAAAATATAAATATTAGTGGTAGTATTGAACATTATATATTTTAAAGTAACATATAAAATTAAACTGATATTTTATATATATATGTATATATATATATATATATATATATATATATATATATATATATATATATATATATATAAGAAATCTTTACATTTCTGATATGGGTGTAAGTTAAACAGTTTTTGAATAATAAGACAATTGAAGTACCTGTTTAAACAGAGCACAATCTTTTAGAATAAATATTATGTCGTATAAAAAATCACCCATTAATTTAGTTAGGTTTACAAATACCTTATTTACTCTAGGAAATCTTATAGAATATATAACATCTTATTTTTTTCTTTCCCTTGTTTTACATTAACACGTTCTAGCTTTGGAATGGCAGAGTGGTATTAATCTTGCTTTAATTGTTAGATAGGATAACTTGGATACATTCACTATTCAAGACAGGAGTGTTATACTCCAAGTGGGGAGTGAAAGCTGAAATAACTTCATGTTTAATACTTATGTATTTCTTTTTCTTTTTTGTTGTTTACAACTATATGCACTTTAGTCATCTGTACTAACGTTAAGTCTACTAGATTTACACTTAACATGTAGTATTTAAGTGGTTTATTCACACTGCCATATTTTAAAGTTCTCAGTTATAATCTTGCTTGGGCTGCTAAATAACATATTTAAAATCTAGTTTTATTAATATCTATGGATTAAATAATGGTTGCAAAATGGGTTGCTTAAATAAATATTTTAAATTATTTTCTTTGCATACTATATTCATCCAAGAAACTCATCTGTTAACAAATGATATAGACAGACTTCATAACCATTATACCGTATTAGCTAGTTTTCAGACCAATCAGAAAATAAGAGTAACAGCTATTTTGTAGAACAATTCTCTGCCTATATCAAATGTACTGAATACACATAGGGATGATAAAGGGATGTTTTCCTCTGTAACTTTAGAAATTAATGGGAAGATATGCACTCTTATTAATGTTTATTTGATACCGGGTATAGGTATTAAAACAGTTAAACTTCAACTAGATCAGATCATTCAGCATTCAAAGGGTAGTTTAATTTTGGCAGGAGATTTTAATTGCATATTAAATGAGAAGGATTCTAATATTTCTGGGATATGTAGAATATCAGCTTCAGCCAAGGCATTAATAAATTGTATTAATTTAATATTAGAGATGTTAATGAATTCTCAATTTCTGGTTCTATTTTTTCTTTTTATACATTTCACTCATAGATATAGAACACAATCAATAATTGATAGAGTTTATGTTTCCAATCATTTAACTATGAGTCTTGGTAAAGTTCAAGTAGTCTCATATCCACTTTCTAATCATAATGCCATAACATTTAAATTAATTTTGAAACATTATATACACATTAAAACAATACCAGCATATATAGCCAACTTAAAAGATTTCAAAGAATTCTTTAATAAGAAGACTCGGGCTTGGCTTACATTAAAAAAAAAAAAAAAATATATATATATATATATATATATATATATATATATATATATATATATAGGATGATCTAAAATCTTATTTAAATGGTACAATTATGAACTGATACACTTTAAAAAAGCAATAGGATAACGATTTACTTGAGTTACAGAGAAAATTTGACAAACTAAAACTAGAAAGTCAAAAATATAATAATATTTTAGCAAAAGAAATTAATAAATTACAAAGCAAGAGTATAGAAATTTTAAACCATAAAACTAAAATAAATCTAGAAAAGATTACATTAATAAACTTCTCTACATATCCAAAATCCATGCGTAAAATTGCCTCTAGAAAAAAAATGATTATTAAAATTAATCATATCAAAGAGCTATACTCAATGTAAAAAATAGGTTTACCTTTATATGTGCATACTGCACATATGAGAATGCCAAAAGGTCGAAAGGACTTTTTCAAGATTCTGAAAAGTAAAAAAAAAATGCTTCGAATGTGCAATGAGCGAATGCACAGTGACATTCGTTCATTGCAGATTCGGCAATTTGGGTGCAGACTGCACTATAGTGGAGATCGGGAAATGGACCCTTTCCCCACTGTAGTGTGATCTCGGAGTTAGTATATTAAAGTAGGGGGATGTGGGGGCACAGCCCCTCACCCTGTATTACATTGTGTGTTCAACATTGTAGTTCAACAACCAGTGAATCTGCTTTTCGATTTGCTGATTTTTGAACTTCGGTGACGTTCGACATGCAAAATTCATCCTTTTGATTTGCACAACAGGATGATCGACAATATGATTTTCAAAAATGTAAAGGTAAACCAAAAAATAAATGCACAGTGGATTTCATCAAATGAACCACATTTATTTAAAACAATTGAGTGCTTTCATCCCTCCACACCAGGGTCTTCAGAATTAAAAAATTCCACCATAAGGCTCTTTAAATACCACAGCATATATTGCGATTGGTCAAATTTTAACCAGTTAACTTATAATAGTTTGAATAAATTAAAACAAATATTTATAGTGTTGTAAAATTCATACTAAAAACCTGTCCATTTCAAGAACTATCATAACCACCATATGAACATATAACATAAAACCAAAAGAGTTAGAAAAACAATGTTATCTCATTCTATTTAGAATTTTATTTCATCACAACCTATCATCTCTTTCTTTAAAAATAGAAATAGATTCTAGAGGGGGGCCTGGTAGACTTTATTGGTTAAAAAAGAATTGCAGTGGCAGTTAAGGCTAGCAGATGCAATACCGGCAGATTTAAATGATATTCTGCCTTTAGCCCCAATTCTTAAAGAAAGAGCTGAAAGGTTATAATGATATAAAATTCTAAATAGAATGAGATGACATTCCCCAGTATTCAACAAATTCCGTGTAGGAATAGTGTTATTCCTATATGGAGAGAATGATGTTCGCATCTGCATAACCATCTCAGTAGCACGTCTTATATATTTATGAAGACGTGCTACTGAGAATGGATCTGCGGACACGAACACTGAATGAGGGAAGGGGGTGTGTTGCAGTAGTGCTCACAGATCCAACATGCCCCCTGCACTCACAAAGTGCTGTACGGCACTTTTTAAGTGCTTTCAGTGTCTGTGGACACTGACAGTAGCTAAGAAAAGTAAAACAGTGTCTGCAAACACTGAAAGATTTATTAGAAATCAAAATTCTAATGACAGGTACTGTCACACACCCCCTGTCTTGTGGAAGAGCCCTACAGCACTTACAGTACAAGTGTGTCCTCAGACACACAGCCATACCTGTAAACCTCTTAGTGGCCAAACTCCGGACAGAAGTCCAAAAATAGGGACATATTTTAAGTACAGCTCACATAAACTTAGAAAGTTGATAGAGGAACAGGGTTTGTATTAACATAACATTTTCTGAAGAATTAGAAGTCTGAAACAAACTGAAATGTATGCCATTATTTAATGACGTCAATCCTGATATTGCACATACAGACTTAGAAAGTTGATAGAATGACAGGTAGTGCATTACCAAATATGAAACACTATTAGTATTAATACATGTAATTAAAGTGCTGGAATTATTTTTTTTTCCGTTATAAGTGAAGTTTAAGTCTAACTGAGCGGGTTTGTGTATCACGGCCCTCTGCTCAGCATTGCTTAAACATCTCATAGGAGCTAAATACAAATGTATAGCTAAAAATCCTCAATGGTGACATAGTGTAGTGGTTAGAGTTCCAGATTTGCATGCAGTAGTTCACAGTTCAAGTACCAAGACAGGCCCTTCATTTTTACATGAAAAAGCATTGTTAAAACTATTTTTATTTTTAAATTATGTAGTAATTGATATTTGTTAATCAGAGGAGTGTAGCTGGTCTAAAATGAAAGTGTCAGTGGAAAAAAATGTGAAATAACCCATGTAAATACCCGTGTCTCATACAGTATATTCACTCCCCAGGGTAATGTAATGAAAGCATATAGGGGGACGTCATGTAAAGTAAATTATATACACTTAATATGTCAGTAATGATTAGTTAATTTGCAATTCTGAAATATTTTCTTAAATGCAAACTGAGCAACTGGGGTGTACAAAAAATGCATTTACTTTGAAAATAGTATTAATTTTAATGTTTTGCAGCAGTACAGTTTTATAATGCTTTCAATGTGCTCCAGGCTATTTATTTGTTTATGGTGTGTCACTTTAAGAGTATTTTGGCACCATTTTTAAAAAGTTTATATAAGAGACTTTGGCTTGTTTGTAACTTTGTTTCTGATGAAGTTCATTGTGGTTTTGAATGAAAGTGCTTAAACTTGTTTTAATTTATTTCAGTGTAATAAATCTGGTTTTGTTTTATTAGATTACCAGTACACTGTCTGTTGTTTTTTATAGGTTATTTGCTTTATTATAGTCTGCAACGTTATGGGCAGGTCTCAGCCAGATTTGCAATTCGGAACAGGATTCAGTTCCCCTGATGATACTGCTGCTAACAGTAATGCATCCGGAGATTTAACCATACTAATATGTTGCATGGATCAGCTCCATGATCAAGTACAATCCTTGACTACAGTATTGAGCCAAGGAGGAATTGTAAACTGGACATTTAAACAATTCAAGTAATTCTAATTCTTTGAACTGGGTAACTGTTTCAACTGGAGGTGGTGGTATTTTGTTACTGGAAAACAGTATGGATCCCAATACAGTAGCCGATGATGTTAGTGTTTCAACCCATGGGAATTTAACGGATATACAGGGTTGTTTGGAAGTCAAGTTTTAATTTGGGGATTCTACTTGCGACAACAACATTGTGGGACACACTCAGGTACCAGATAAAAAAGTTACCCTTAAGTCCAAGATCAAACAGTTTGAGAAACTTATTTTTAAATATAAATACTTACAGATAGATACTTCATTTTTGTGTTTTTGCATTGCAAACAAATGCATGCCTAAGGGACTGTGGATTTCAAAGTACCCAGAAGGTATTACATTTGGGTCAGTATTTCACATAGAACTTTTGGATTTCTTCGATTGTATAGGCATCACGATAATGAATTTGATTGTCAAGGACAACATTTATTTGATCATCAGCTGGAGGATTACAGGAGCATGTCACACAGGGTTAATGACTACCTGAATAATTCTTTTAAAAGGAAGCAAAGGAAAATTTCAAGGGATCTTAATGACTATGCAGTGAAGAAGGTGTACCCAAATCCTCCAGGGAACATCAACAGCCAGGAAATTAGGGAGCAGTCCAGGGACAATTCAACTCCTGTTAATTATGCTGCAGACTATGACACTAGTGAAGGCCCAAGGAGAGCCAAGAGGATTGAAAAAAGGAGAGAGAGGCAGGGCAATACCAATTCTGGTCAAAACAACCATACATCTAAACAGGTTTTTTGGAGGAATGGTCATTCCAACCAGAGATACAGGAAGTAGCTTCTGGGGAACCAGCATTGGATTGTGATGAATGTGCTGTGCCTGTGTTAACATTTGGGGGATGTAACGTGTTTAATTTCTCTGATTTCCCTATTACTGAAGCAGTGGGTTTCCTGCTCCAAAAGGGCTTTAAATTTGTGCCTTTGAGGCAACCTTGTGTGGTTGATTTGATAACTGAACTAAAACTGTTTACCAGGAAATTAAATTTGTCATGCATCCTTTCCTCTGCTGTTAGTGATATGGTGGGTCTATAGAGATCCAGTTTATACAATCCAACACTTCTACCTGGTATTAATGTTTTCAAGCAGTTATGTAAACACAACATTAGGAGAGTGGCATCAGAACAACAGTAGAGCTAAATTTTATAATCTGAATCCTGCCGAGAGGAACACTTTGTTTACTTTGGCCAAGGATAGCAATATATGGATTATGAACCCAGACAAAGGGGGAGGGGTGGTTATTATAGACAAGCATTTATATTCCTCTAAGATTTTGAATACCTCCACAATGGGAGGGATTTTTTTGTGGAGGTATCTCACAATGAAATCAACATTGCTTACCATGGAATTGATTTGCTTTTGGAAGATATTTTTTTGACATACGATCTCCCGATGTGTCTTAGGGAATACCTCATTGTCAAAAAACCTAGAATTCCTGGGATTTTTGGTATCCCCAAAATCCACAAGTCCATTAATAACCCACCTTTGAGACACACAGTTGCATCAGGAGGGTCCAAAACCAAACCCTTTGCCAAACTTGTGTATTTTAAACTAAAAACATTTTCAACAGATAAAAGCCATATGCTTAAAGACTCTCGGCATTTTTTGAAAGTGATTTCTTCTATACCCTACATGGATGATGTAATATTTGTTACCACTGACATTAAATACTTATTCTCAGTCATACCACATGACGAGGGTATGGACTTGTTTCATTATGCTATGACCAAGGGGACAAATTTAGCAAATAGTGATATTCAGTTGATTATACAATGTATGGAGTTGGTGTTATCCAATAACTTTGTATATTTTGAAGGTGAATTTTTTAAGCAGCACAGGGGTACGGCTGTGCATGCAGCCTCAGCTCCCACCTTTGCGAATATGGTGTTGTGGTCATGGGAGACAGCTAGCGTGTTGAATTCACCTTTCAAAAAATTTTAAAACTTTATTTAAGGTAATTGGATGACATTTTTATTTTATGGAGTGGTAATAGTGAACAACATGTTTGTTTTATGGAATTTTTGAACAACACTACTGCTTTCTTAGAGTTTACTTGTAATTATGATCAAAATGTGACTAACTTTCTTGATATTATGTCATACAAAGACTCTAAGAACCAGAGGTATGAGTCTAGTATTTTTAGGAAAGCCACATTTTCTAATTCCTACTTGCACTTTAATAGCCAACTCCCTATTTGGCAAAAGTGAAATTTGGTGAAAGGTCAGTTGATCAGATTGAGTTATTTTGTTTCTGACGACTCTCACTTCCTCAAGGAAATACAAAAACTGAATCCAATACTCATGGAAAGGGGTTATCCCCAGGACATACTAAAGCAGATATTTAAATTTGTGGTCGACCAAAGACATACTACGTATTATCCAATTTTGAAGTGTGGGAAATGTAAAGCCTGTAGTTTTGTGGTTAATAATTTTTCTTACATTAATAATGTTAGATTTAATACTTGTGGTGTTTTCAGCTGTAACTCTGAGGGGTGATTTATGCCCTTAAATGCCCATGTAATAAATTTTATATTGGTGAGACCAAACGGGCATTTAAGCTTAGGCTGTTGGAACATGCTAGGGACATCATTAATAACAGAGAAGAAAGTTCTGTAGCTGCACATTTCAAAGATTTTCATAATAGTAAAAATGAAGAACTTCAAGTCACAGTTTTAGAAAAAATAAATTGTTCCTGGCATAATATTTCGTACATCAAACAAGCTTTGATACATAAGGAAGCTATGTATATTTTAAAATTTAACACCATGTATTCACAAGGTCTTAAGACTTAAATTGGAGAGTATTTATCTAAATTAGGTTATTACTAATTGATTAATTGATTTATTGTTTTATTAATTAACTTTGTATATATAAATGAAGTCTGTTACTATGTTTTTTACTCCTTGAAGGCTACGGCCGAGACGTCAGAGGAATACATTTTCTTTTTTCTGTTCTTCTTTTGTGGATTTGTAAGAGTTGTTTTCTACATTCATCTGTTGGTTTTTTGGTTGTTCATATACTCATGGTGAGTGATCCACAACTCCATTTGCCTCGCATTTTTAGAGAGACTGTGGATGGCACACAAATGTCATTGGATAATTTCTTAGCCAATACTTCGGATCGTGCTGAAAGAAATTCTGCACAAAGAAATGTGACTGGTAATATTTCTAATGTCTGGGATAAATGGGAGGATGATATGAAGAAACGTTTCCCTAATCCCTTTAACAGTGTGGGACGTAAATTACCGGCTTCCATTAGTATTGAAAGTAAGTCCCTGTTTGATGAGCTAGAGAAAAATATGTGGAAAGAGACGGCTATGTATTTTAACATCTGTGGCTTACAAAAGTATGTTGATTTGGAGATAACACCTAGGGGGTTAAGAGCTTATAAAGATCCAACTACCCCTTTTGACTTGCAAAAAGATACAGACATTGCTTTCCATAAACGTTGGGTTGCAGCCGCTCATAAATGTGTTTCCGAATGGGTACACATTTTGATTGAGCGTGACAGAATTAAATAGCGTGAACTGGGTGTAGAGATAAAGAGACTGTGAAAATCTTACAGTTTGTACTTCTGCTCCAACTATGGATGATTTTTTGAGCAACATGAATGAGAAACTAAGAGATTATGAGACTTTGTTGCTTGAAAGAAAGAAAGAAAGTTAAATTACTCAGGGATTTACGTGACTATGAGAATTTTTGTCTAGAGCCAATCGCAAGAAGCCACGTCATCGGGTGCATTTTCAAAACGACTATGGAAGTGAAGGTAATCACAATTCTTCATTTTCAGCGTCTGAAGGGGGATATACTTCCTACGAAGAGATGGACAATACTAACATAGAATTTCCAACACTACCAAAGCCTCAACAATCTGAGAGATTTCACCAAACTTTTCGTGGAGAGACGAACAATGCCCATGGAGGTCTCCAGGGGAGAAAACGCCAGCGTGAAGCACAAGGTTCATCACAAAGAGAACAATTTCCACAAGGCGAATATAAAAGGTAAATGGTGATGTTTTTTCTTTACCTCCAAATGAAGATTATGTTATTAATTTGTCGGGACACCTTTTTACGGACATTGAGTTAACTGTTCTTAACAAGGGATTGAAGTTCATTCCAACGGTAGTGTCTCGTATGCATGAAATGAAAAGGGATATTTACAGATTTGGTAGGAAGCTTCATTTAAAAAGTTTTTTCCACAATTCACTTAATAATGTTAATGTTGTGTCTTCTTTAGACAGTTTGGATTCTTCATGTGATAGTTTTCACACAGGTGCATCTGAAGACAAATATGATGCGTATTTTAAATTTGATACTAATTGCATTAAGAGGTAATGCAGTGTTGCAGTGTCTGCCACTGCTATTCAAGTGAGTAACAATTGCAGGGGCTGTTAGGATTGCCAGTGGTGGGTTCAGAGTCCCTTAACATGGTAGATCCACCTGAAACATACACACACTGCTGCATGGGAACATGCATTGAAACACACATGCACACAGAGTTGACATCTCATATTTGATGACCCACCTATCTATTTATGTACAATACACAGGGATATGACTATTGAATGCACCACAGTGCCATTGTGTTAGAAACTGTGTAACTGTGCTTGTAAGGTGGATGGCATCTGTAAGAGCTGCAACTAGGTTGGCAATGGCGGACTTAACAAGGCGGAAGAGGCACGCAAAATGGTATAAAAATTGCATACACACAGTAACGACAGCTACAGGGAATATGCATACAGAAACACATACACAGTTGCCAATAGATTAGTAACCCTACATATCCGCTTGTATGTACTATAGTGCTACGCACACATTACAGGCACCACAGAGATTATATGCTGGGGACATAACCTACTCCCTCTTACAACAAGTAATCTTAAGAATGCCTTCATGGATAGTGGTATAAAACACCCAAAATAGGAACTGGTCTCATATATTGCTCTTATATACCTGGGCAAGTGATAGAGTAACAGACTTTGTATCAGCATGATGTTTCATACAGGTATGCCATCTGCTGCTGACATGTCTGTCATTCGGGTAACTGTGACATATATGGCAATGATTACTCATAACTGCCCATTGTTAGGGGACACAGACAACATATAGGTTGCAAACATCTGCATATTCCATATACATCTATGCAGATGAATTGTATGGCCTGTATAGTTTAACATGGTGCATGTAAGGCAGATGCCATTAACTGCTCCTTTAAAGTAATGCCATGGGGAGGGAGTCAATAGGCCTTAAAATGGCGTAACCAACACACAACAGCCACAGAGGGTATGCTTCGCACACAAACACACACAGTACTATAGTTGCCAGCACTGAGATTAGAACCCCTACCTAATTATTTGTACTATAGCATAACACAGTTATTGCATGTGCCACAGAGCTTATAGTGCTGAGGAGTGTATACAGGTACTTCTAAGGTGAATGGGATCAGCAGGCCTTGTAAAGTAGGGAAATGGGAAGTGTACTGTATGGAACACACCTCAAAATGGTACAACCCACCCCGTGAGAGGATATAGTTCTCACCCAAATGTACACACAGTATCAAAGTTGCCAGTACTGAGTTTAGAACCCCTACCTATCTAGTTAGTTGTACTACAGTGTTATGCAGTTATTGCACATGCCACAGAGCTTATAGGGCTGAGGTCTGTCCAAAGGTACTTTTAAGGTGAATGACATCAGCAGTCCTTGTAAAGTAGGGCAATGGGAAATGTACTGGGTGGGAAAGGCCTCAAAATACCTTAATCTACACACACACACACACACACACACACACACACACACACACACACACACACACACACACACACACACACACACACACACACACACACACACACACACACAATAGCCAGCACTAAGATTATAACCCCTACCTACCTAGTTATTTGTGTTATGCAGTAATTGCATGTGCCATGGAGCTTATAGGGCTATCTGTCCAAAGGTACTTCTAAGGTAAATGACATCAGCAGCCCTTGTAAAGTAGGGCAATGGGAAATGTACTGGGTGGGAAAGGCCTCTAAATACTTTAATCTACAAACATACACACACAATAGCCAGCACTAAGATTAGAACCCCTACCTACCTAGTTATTTGTGTTATATGTGTATCAGTGTTATGCAGTAATTGCATGTGCCATGGAGCTTTTAGGGCTATCTGTCCAAAGGTACTTCTAAGGTGAATGACATCACCAGCCCTTGTAAAGTAGGGCAATGGGCAGCGTACTGGGTGGGAATGGCCTAAAAACCCACAAACACACACTTATATTTCAAGGACTGAGATTAGAACCCCTACCTATCTATTTATTTGTACTATAGTGTTACACAGTTATTGCACATGCCACAGAGCTTACAGGGCTGACAAGTGTCCAAACGTACTTCTAAGGTGACTGGCATCAGCAAATCTTGTACAGCAGCGCCTTTGAATGTGTATTGTGAATGTGAATGTAATGTGAGAAAAGGCCTCATAATACTTTAACCTACAAACACACATGCACACAAAGGCAGGTGATGTGATATTACAACCCCTTACCTCAGTATTATTACACAATGTAGCTCACTTTCATGCTGGCACATGTGACTGGTTACAACTGGTATGCAACTGCCTGCAGCAGGACATCACTCTATGCCTTTCAGGGTATCCTTGTCTATGACTCAGTTTATATGCATGTCTCCCTGTGTCTCTCTCTCTATCACTATCTGTCACTCTCTTCCCCAGGTCTGTGTGTGTGTGTGTATGCTTTAAATATTGCTATATGTTGCCCATATATATGTCTATCACATGCAGCAGAATGCAGATATATCACATATGGGCCACCTACAGCTAGCTGAGGGTAATCCTGTCTGACATTTGTGGGTACAGACAGTTAAGGTGCACATAGTTGTATGTATGCAAAGACATCTATGCACTATACAGTTATATACTCCAATGTGGGTTTAGACATGGGCTGTAATTAAGTGTATGAGCATGCCCAGTATGACCTTCTATAGTAAGAGTGAGACTCCATTCCAGAGATAGTTGTACTCTGGCATGGTGTTTTGTGTGCTACAGCCATTCCTGTCAAACTGTTAGTGCAAGAAATCTGGGAATAGCCTGCCAAAATGGGGGGACAATGGCCCAAACCTAGGGAGATACTGTGAATATTGCTCTTATTAACATAGAAAGTTGCTAGAATAACAGGGTTTGTTTTAGCAGACATCTTCTGACATATATGCCATCTGACACTGAAATTTATTGCTTCATTACTGACAGATATCCTCAGATCATCACACTGAGTTACCTGGGATATACAAGATGTGTGATGCACAGACCAAAATAGTGAGCCAAACTATGGACATTCTTGGCCAATCCAGCCAGTTGAGAGGTGTGGCTACAGCCAATTGTCTGATGAAACTGTGTAAACAGTCCAGCACCTCAGCGATATACTGGCAGGGAATCTTCTGCTTGTGTGGTATTCTTAACTGAAAAGCCATATCCTGGTGTGAGTACAGAGTACATTCTACTGAGCAGAGATGTCCATTATATGTGTGGTATGTTTCACATAGCACTGTGATTTCCAGCTATGTCAGTGGCAGAGAAGTACAGAGTAATGTGGTGAGCCACTGACAGACATTTGTTCATAGGTTGATAGGTTAATATGAGGTTACTAGGCTATTGGTCCTGAAGCCTTTATAACCCTCACAGATGAGTGTGTAGCCCATGTTAAGACATGTCAGCACCCAAAGCCCCTGTCCAGCAGGGATGCAGGTGGAATCGCAGACTGTATTTTCTGTTTCCCATGCACATATACAGGAAGCACTTCACAAGGGGTATTGTGGCACTTGGCTTGATGTGGATAGGGAGTGTAGTCCACAGATAGAAGAGTGTGTGAGAGACATATCTGTCACACCAACAAGCCCTATTGATATCACAAACTAGGTTGATGGTGCACCTACAGGTTGTTTGAGTGGGCCTTGCCTTCCAGATGTGCAACAGTCCCATCATGGCAGGGTCTGGATTCCTTTGTATGCCAGAAAGAGGTCACCTGTAAGGAGTCTGTATGGAACTGAGTAGAGGGTCAGTGCTGTTAGCCTATCTGTGTAGGGTAGGTGTTTGGGGTTCTGGAATCTCCTGGTGAGGAACTTCTGTGGTCTCTCCAGCTGCTGCATGTGCTTTGTAAGGTACATGCCAAAGGGGTTTTGTACAAATAATTAGCCTTATAAGCTTAGAATACATGGAACTAGGTGAAGGCTGCCAGCCTAGCTAGATAGAATTTTGTAGATAATTCTGTCATTTGTAAATATTAATATAAGCCACAAGCTTGTTCTCTTGAATGTGAAAAGACTGTATTGGATGATGAACTGAAAAAAAAAATGTAACAACAGTGCACTCTGCTGTAAAAAAGCTGATAAGTCAAGCATTGTGAAATTCTTTGCTCTAAAACTCGGTGCCAAGATGTCTAGAGGGGGGCATTCTGCCTATTGTTTTGAGGCCAGAGTTAACGGCTAGAATTTACATGTATAATTTCTTTTATTGCTCTGGCTTCCTGACCAGCTGCAAGATCAAAAGGGCTATTAACCTCTGAGTTTCTGTTAGTCTGGGAACCAGAAAGAAATGATGTAATATGAAATGAATCAGTGGTACTTTGTTATCAATTTAAGGACACAAAGAATGAAGGCATTTTAGCATTTCTCTTGAGAACATTCAACTCACCAGCACTGTCTGTGCTCTATATGTAAGTTTATTTTAGAACTGTGTTTTCTGTTAGATATAGTTAAGAACTAGGAAGATTAGATTAGTATTTTTTCTCTATTGATGTCAGAACTTTTCTACTGTATTATTTTAAGTATTTCTCTGATATCTCTGAACTCTTGACTAGCACTGTGTAGTAAGAAGTATTGTCTTGTGTTTTTATTATTTATTATTAAATATTTTTAAACCTTTCAGCTGTGGCTGTTGTGTGTGGAGATAATTTAAACTCTAGGGTACATTGTATGTATATAGTGATACTGGCCAAGCCACTCCAATAAGCCTTGACTTTTCAGTTACACTTACCATTTGGATAATAATATTGCACAGTATAATTGGACACCCTTTCATAAGGGCTTTTTGATAGCTGATAAATATTAGTATGTGGTGGCAAGTGAAACTACTGTATAGTCTGTATAAAAGGGGCACAGCTGGAAAACCTGTGCCAGCCTTCCCCAGGAATGTCTGTGTAGTTGTATATAACTCATCTCAAAGTGTGTGTGTTTCAGTTACTTGAGTAGGGACACAAAGCACTAGTTGGACAGAGAGGGTGCTGGAAGTTTTAGCTTGCCCACTTGGCTGAGATCTGTTCCCTATAGCTGTGCCAGTGGGGAGTCTTATTGGAGACCTGGAGAGAAAGGAAAAAAACAGCCCCAGACGGACTATGATTTCTGTGTGTTCTTAAGGGAAATTGTACTTTACTGTGTGTGTATTTATTATCCTTTCCCTATATGGACACTCCTCACTGGTGTTATTTGTGAGGATTGAGGCTCCTTGATTGCTGGGCCAGTGCACGGGCATCACACCATCTATGAAGCTTTCTGTACAATGGAAGCAACATGGTGCACAGACTTAAGATTGCTATCAACCTGGGTGGCTAAATGCCTCAGTACTGATTGTGTATGTTGGACATTGTTGTTAATGCGATAATATGTAGTGACATCAGTCTACCTGATGGGGATGATGATGCATCTGCAGGCATTCAGCTTGAGGCCATGTTTCTGGCAGCAGTCATTTGTTTAGGTGAGACCCTGTTGTAGGACATCCACATCACTTTGGGTAATGATGACGGTTACCAGCTTGCAGTCATCTGCCACATTGGTCAGCCATAGGCCAGTGTTTTTGGCCTGCACCTCAGGGAAGTATATCCTGTATACCAGAGGCCCCCACACCAATCCCTGTGGTGTGCCACTCGTTACGGGTGTACTGCTTGGGTTGGCTACCTCTATTATGATCGTGTGGGTTCTATCTATGAAACAGTTTGCTACTCATCTGGTAACATATGGACTGCTGCCTAGTTGACAGAGTTCATGTACTATGGCCAAGTCAAGGTGGCTGGAGTGCACCATCTATCCCTCATTCATGCCTTTGTTGGCTGTCTCAGGGAAGTCATCCAGAGTTCACTGACATACCTCTCCTTGAGAATGGCAGACTGTGTGGGGTCAAGTATTTGGAGTTTGCCATTGTCCCTGTTAATGAGGTCCATGATGATCCATTGCATTGCCTTGCAGATCAAGTTAGTTAGGCTGATGGATTTTTAATTTACCAGATTGGTGAACACTCCACCTTGGTGTACAGTGATGGCAGTGGCTGTCCGCCACTCGGCTGTGACAAAGGCAGTGCTCAGGCTTTGGTTGTGTAGGGTGTGTAATGATGCTGCCAGTTCATGCCTGTGTTCATGTATGTTGCATGGTTGGATGTATTCAGGTCCCATGGAGGCTGTCTTCTTGGCTTTGAGAGGGCAGTGATGCCATGTTCCTTCGTGATAAGGGCTGGGTGGTCAAGAACTGGGGATGTCCTGCTATCCTGATGCGGGGGCAGAGGGGAGACATTTCTGCTGAATCTGTCAGCCATTTGATTGACTATATCTACAGCATTTGTGCATGTGGTGTCCTTGACCACCAGTTCTGCACAGAGCTGGGAGCTTCCTTTGGGAATGCAGACAAATGTGAGGAAGGCCTTATGATTGTCTGGAGTAGATGTGGGCAATTTGGACTTACAGATGACTTTAGATGATTTCAGTGGTGCTCTTATTTATTTGTTCAGGCTAGGGGTGATTACTTCCAATTGTACACCTGCTCCTTGTTGGTCCTGGACAGCAATGTCATCATTTTGTTACATAGTTCCTTTATTGCAGATGTTTGTAGACTGGTCTACTTTCCCTTGTTGATAATGATGTTGTCCTGTCAGGTATTCCTGATTCCATGCATCTATATATATATATATATATAGTGGCATAGTAATTTTGTGTACATTTGGACATTGGTGCCTGTTCCTCCAGTGGCATAGGGGGCTGTTCAGCTGTTTATATGATCCCTCTGTTGGTAGTGCTCAGCTTAGGAGACATTTTTGTTTTACCATGGCTAGAGGGGGGTCAGGAGAGCTGGTGCTATCGAATGTGACTGCTTTTTGGTTGGGTAATATAAGTCTGCCAGGATCAGGGTAACAGGTTGAATCCTGATAGATTTGTAGAGGGCCAGATATGTAGGGTGGGTATCCTGAGTCAAATATGTTTGCCTGTAGCTACCTATAATTTGCATAGGGGTCTTGTCATTGGTTGACTGCACTTGAGTGTCATGTGTGTCACACTGTTTGACCAGCCTGGAGGTATGTGTCTGTCTAATATATCTTTATACTCCATCCTCCTTTGGCTTTGCTGTGCACATTTTGGGGTCTAGCTGTATGATAGGATGAGTGTTCGGGTAAGGATCGGTGGCTGCCCAGGTTTCTGTGAGTGCACAAATGTCACCATCTGCCAGGGTTACAAATGCTTGCAATGAGTACATTTTCCTGTTTAGACTCCTAGCATTTAGCAGCATGGTCTTTCCTTTGCATTTTGTTGAGTGTTATATGTTGGTAGTATTGACCCCATGACTTTCCCTAAAAAGGCACAATAGGGGAGGCAAGGACCTTTGCCAGAGACCTGAAGGCCAAGTGAGACAGATGCAGGCCTTCTCAAGCAAAGCAGTGTGGTCTGTTGGTTATATGTTCCCAGGCTGCCAGACAGTGGATCCCCCTGGGATGACACCAGTAAGTAAGCCAATTGTTACCGACAATCATTTTCTGTTTGTACTGGGCCATCATTCTAGGTGATGGTAGAATGCTGCTTAAGGCTAAGGACATACCTGCATGGGACACATATTCAGCAAGCTCGATCATGTCTGTCTTCCTATAGTCCAGGGAGGTATATCTGACATTGTTCACACCACCATGGACTAGGCCAGAGTGATAACAGTACCTGAGTGCATGTGTGATATAGCAGATTCTGGCACCTGACAGACAAGTAAGCATGACTTTCTCCTTATTCAGCCTGGTGAGAGGCACATCTGTGTGTGTCATGATGGAGTCTCCTATGAGTAATATGTTAGGTTAATGGTAAGGCCTTAGTGGTTGCGAGATACTGGTGTGTGGACTATGCATGTTCTGTGGTGTGTAGGTTTGTGGAGTTCCCATGTGTTTCTGCCTCTGAGGTGTCCTTTGTTTGGGTTTTTGTTTTGTTGATGACCTCCACTTATTTGGGTGTGTGTTGTGTAGTTGTGGGTGATGTTTACTGACTCCATACCCTGCAGGGTATCTATGTTACTGGACGATTTGTTCTGGAGTGCACATTTTCCATTTGTCTGGCCAGTGGTCCCCCTTCCCCTTATGTACGTCTCTTTGTTTTTCTGTAGTCCAGTCACAGGCTTTGGCCACAGTGGCTGCTGTTATGTATTTGTATTTCTGGTGTGAGCAGGGTAGATGCCATAACATCACACACAGGGTTATGCACTTCACACCTCTGGGTGTACCTGTTTAGCAGGTTGTCCATCATTGCATCACTACATCTGCAGATTGTTTGTGTCGCTATGTTATTATGAGGCTACACGTTGGCCCTAGCTGTCAACCTGTGACAGACTGACATATGACAGACACAGGCCCACACATGGGGACAGGGTTTTAATAATGCTCTGGCAAACAGACAGTTGGGAGAACGATTTGGTATTTGCTTGCTTTTTCTTCTGGGTATGACGTCTGCTTCTCCACTGTCTGCCATTGATGCTTTGACATGAACCTTTCTTGTTTTGCAAATAGTTTGGCAGGCAAATTAAATGTTAGGACAAGCATAACATAAATAAGTGGCATACCTGTGGTCCTTCTGTGACAGCCTGTCATTCTAGGGGTATGGATGGTGGCCAGTAACTTGTTGTCAGTGCTGACACAGTAAAGGTGGCAGCCATTTATAACCTTGCAGTACAGTAACTTTCAGGTACCTACTGTCCTGCTAGGCACCATACCTCTTGACCTGTTAGAGCCAGAAATCTGAGGAAAGCCAAACATAATTGGGTGACAAAGGGCCAAAAATAGAGACAGGTGTTAAATATTTCCCTTACAAATGTAGATAGCTGCTAAAACAACAGGTTTTGCATTATCATGCATTTTTCTAAAGGGTATGAAGTCTGAAGCTAACATCTGTTCATTATTTTCTGACTGTAGTCTTTTATGATTTGCAAATGATTTGCTAGAAAACCACAATTTCATGACAAACAGTGAACTTATGATACAAAACACTGGACATTCTGCAAAAATCTGTACAGTTGAGAGGTATGCTGTGTAGGTTACTCTGAGCTGTGTACTATCCATATGAGTGGTCCCCTGTCCCTGACTTGTCCATCTTTCCTGCATTAATGGATATTGACTTGTGGAGAGTGTGTAGAGGTCCTGCTGTAGGAGTAGCTGACATGCAAAATAGTTGGCACAAAAAGTCTTGGAACATGGACCCTGTCAACCACAGTACTGTACCTAGGCCACTAAGTAATTAGTCAAGTGTAAGTGCTGCCCACTTCCTGACAGTATTAACCACACATATACATAGCTCATTGATCCCTGCATATTGAGGATGTGCAACAAGTTATCAAATTAATTGGGACAGCCCTGGGAATGTGTGCTCTGCTGCTATTACCCTCCAAACGTACATGTTACTACATTTCTATGGGGACATGGGTGTGTTGCAGGGGGGCATACTTGTCAACTGTACACATTTGCACAGACTGTGCAGATGTTGGCTTTACTTTTTGACTTCATTTAGCATAGTCTTGTGCCTGTCTTGGAGAATACTGGCATATCACTAGAGACCGAAGGTTAGGATGTAATGGCAGACATTTGTGTTTCAGACTTCCTACCCTTCAGAGACTTCATGCAACTGCAAGACCTGCTGTGATATCACTGTGCAAGTCTGTAAGATGACTATTTCAGCATTGTCCCTATTTGTGGGCCTTTGCCAGACATTTCTTAATGGATTTCTATGGCTGGCTTGCTGGAAGAGGCTGAGGGGTAAGTACGGGATCCCAACATTGATGTCCATGCATGTGACTTATGACCCCCCAGTTTATTTGTACCCCACATAAACTGCAGTGAGTTTTGTCAGCTAAGGGAATACTGCATACTCTACAGAAGCCAGTATTGGGCAGACATTTCCTGTTGTCCCACAGAGCTGTCAGTTGTCTTCTGCTATCCTGGTAGGCCACCCCATTCCCTTGCATGCATTCATGCAGCAATACCGGAGATATGCTACCAAAACATACTACTACGTTCATCATATTAAGAAGATTGACTTACCTTGTGCATGCGACAGTTGTGAGGACAGTGCTTGAGGGCTGACTCTATTGGATGCACACAGTACACAGCCTATACATGATAAGGTACAGGTAGTGTGATGTGTGTGGCATCCATTTTACTGTGTGTGAGAGTCAGAGAGAGGTGTCAGTCCCTGGGTCCCTAGGATGTCAGTGTATTTGCTATGCGTTGCCTCTTTGCCAAGTCCAGGGCATACTGGGCATGTCTACGTCTGCCTACAGGAGCAAGCTCATGGATGTCCTCCTCTGAGTCCACCTGTGCCTGTGGAGGCCTTGGCAATGGTGGGGGGACTGTGTGCCCCTTCCTTGTGATGTTTCTGCCACAGCTGTTTCCACAGGATCATATTTTGTAGCATGGTAAATACTATGAACATGTGTGCACATATGGCTGGAGAGTACTGCAAGGCTCCACCAAATATGTCGAGGCAGTAGAACTGTGACTTGAGCATCTCAAACACATGCTCTATAATGTTCCTAGTTTGTGCATGTGCCTCATTATGGCATACTTCAGTAGGTGTGTGTGCATTTCAGATGGGTGTCATCATCCATGGTTCCAATGCATAACCATCATCCCCCACAAGATGGCCAAACAGGATGTTCTCCCTGGCAAATGCCTGGTACAGCTGTGAGGCATGCCATATGTGGGAGTCGTGATAGCTGCTAGGGCTGCCAGCACACACATTCATGATAATTGCACATGACCTGGCAGTTGATGGAGTGATAGCCCTTCCGGTTGGCATACACTCTACGCTCTTCACTGGGTGGTGCTTTGATGTGGATGTGAGTGCAGTCTATGGTACCCAGTATCTCTGGGTAGTTTGCTACATGGTGGAAGAGATGTATATTGCTCATCCTCTCCTCAGGGGTGCTGGGGAAATAAATGAGCTCACCGGCATGTGGTCACATGGCATCCAGGAACTCATGAGTACCATGGATGCAGATGCCTGTGAGACACTCATGATGTCCTCAGTAGGTCTTTGGAAGGTACCTGTAGCTAGTATTCTTAAGGCTACACATGCCTTGGTATCCACTGGGATGGGTTCCCCTCTGTTGGCTCTGGGTCTGAGGTGAGGCTAGTACAGCTCAATGACTTGCTGCAATATGTCCCTGTCCACCCTGTAGTGGTCTAGTATCTCCAGATCATGTAGCCCTTGGAAGGTTACCCTGGGTCTGAACACTCTTCTCCTCCTCAGTCTGGGCTGGTTGTCAGCATTATCCTCATCATCGCTGTCAGTCTGTAGCACATACAGATGTAGCAAAGCAGCAGCAGCCCCTATCATTTTGTCAGTTAAAATTCCCAAGTGTGTACACCAATGGTGCAGAATCTGTAGGAAAAACAGATTGAAAATTGTTTGCATACTTTATACTGGTGTGCTGCAGATGCTGCCTGTGTGATTGGCTGGCTATGATATATTCCACCTACCAGCTATATTATTGAGGGGTTTGAATGGGCCACTGTGAGTGCCAGAGTCTGTATTAGCGATTTGTAGTTAATTTCCTTTTTTCTACTATTTCCTGTTTTCTCTATTTCCGCTGTGTTTAAGCCCTGCAGCATGCCACGCAAACTGTTTTAGCTAGTGTAAACATTGCTGAGCAGAAAAGGCCCTCCCCTGGACATGAATACAGTTATCATTTCTTGAACCAGCTAAGCAGCCTCAGACACACTCCCTTGCTTAGCTGAGTGAAAATAGGAGCCGCAGAGCTCCAATGTCCTTACACCAAGCATGACACATCCCATTTTCATGTCAGCTGCTTCTTCTCCTTACACCTCTGCACTATAGCTCCTACACAGTTAGGTACCCACAGACAGTTTCTCATTTTGTTATTCAATAAATTTAGCTCATTTACATACCCCACTGCCTTAGTCCCTAGTTATACCACTACACTGGAGCCTATGTCCTTAGCAGCCACTGTTACCTGTTACTGTTATAAGTCTGCATGCTGTCCCTTATAATCGCAAAATTCATATTTCACATTTAATTGTCTTTTTACAGTTTTTTTGTTATTTTCTGCACAATCGCATTTGCGTGTCACTGTGCTCCGCTTAAAAGGCCGAAATCAGCCAAAAAAATACATTTGATTTTTGCAATTTTAAAACACTTTTGCATGCCAGTGGCCATAGTTTTGGCCATTGGCATGCCTAATAAACATAATACATGCTTTACTTTCAGCTGTCATTCCCCCGTTTTGATTTTTCCAGAAATGTACATGGTTAGTAACTGAATACATTTCTGCTGTGGACACGGCTCCAACACAGATGACTATCTGCTTGCTGAATCGCTAATTCACCTCAATTACATGTTTTTCATCAGCAATTGAGGTGATTTGCATTATTCCATGGTGTCCATGTTGGAATAGTGATGGGAGGCTCGTGCATACCCCCAACCTTGTTTAATGGATCACACAGGCTCCAAACTCTGTGTTCGAGCCATGCCACTATTCTTACATGGAGATTATCTCCATGTAAGCTTTATTGAATCCTGGCCATTGTTTTTGGAACTATTTTGGTTTTATGTTCATATGGTGGTTATGATAGCTCTTGAAATGAACAGGTGTTTAGTATGAAATTTACAACACAAAAATATTTGTTTTAATTTATTCAAATTATTGTAAGTTAACTGGCTAAAATTTGACGAATCACAATACATGCTGTGGTATTTAAAGAGGTTTATAGTGCAATATTTTTATTTTGATGAAATCCCTGGTATGGAGAGATGAAAGTGCTCAATCATTTTAAATAAATGTGATTCATTTGCTGAAATCCGTGGTGCATTTATTTTTTTACATTGGTTCTGGGTTTATGCACTTATTCTCAGTTTTTTTATTTCATTGGTGATTTTTCTGAGAATTGGAATTTCAGCATGAACACATTGGATACTTTTCATTTGTCTTCTACTCCAAATCATGATCTGGAGTTTGTTGCTCTTAAGGAGGCTGTTGGAAAATTAAAAGGGGGGGGGCTTACATGTCTTATAGAGCTCCTTTCTCAAAAGGAGCCATTACAGAGTACTTTGTACAATGCCCTTCAATGTTCTATCTTGTTGGACGTCTAGTACCCTTGACAACTCCAACAGAGGTGAGAGCTCATGTCAGGTGGCTGGAGTAAGTGAAATGCATGATGACGTGGACCCACGGAGTACAAGGAACATCAAAAATGGAGGAATCAATGAAGCAAATGCCCAGAGACCTATTGCACTAGCAAAAAAAAAAAAAAAAAACAAAAAGGATAAGAGAAAGGGACAAAACAATGTACATGCTATGATAGGATTAACAGGTACTGTTTTACAGCTAGGTCCTGGTGTAAAGCCACAGGACACTAGCGTTTCTACATCTTTAATACTGAGAACTAATGAAACTGTATGCAATACTAACAATATTCAGACAGACAAGTTCTCCAATATTGTAGCAGACACTTATTGCTTTCGCACTCATAGTTCTGCTGAAAACATTAATGGAACTCATAAAGACAGTGATCATGAACAGTCTGATTCATAAAGGATATGATATTTTATTTTGAAAAAAGGCTGTACAAGCTTAAAAGTGTGCAAATTGAAATTGCTTATTTAAGAGAATGTATTGAATTGAAAGTAATGCCACAAGGGTCTCACACAAGACACGTTTCCATTTGGCCTTATTTTGTGTCAATGTTTGATGCATGGGGTTTGCAATTTTTGAACAAAGTTTTTCTTTTTAATGAACAACTAAAGACAAAAATTGAAAAAGAGGTACAGAAATTAAATAAAAGTATCACAAATGATTTAATATTTTCACAGTTTGAAGAGCTGTATGACAGTTATTGGGAAAGTTGAAAAGAGATGTAACAACCTTTTTCACAAAAATATGAACAGGTTAGAGATGTATGACAATATAGGAATAAGAATGCATACCCCTCAGGACATTTATTAGTAGACAACAGTGGTCATAAAGACAATATTTATTCTAATGTCTATAGATTTTAGACGATGGGATGGACTTGAGAAGGGAAGAGAAGACAGTAAGTGATTCCACAGACTACAACAATTACCAGCAGGATTTTCTGGAAATCCGTCGCTCAGCAAGAATAGCAAACAAAAACAGACAGAAGAACTATGTATCAACCAGCTATGCAGTACAAGTACAGAAGCACTACCCAGGGAAGGGGAAATATTAACCACTACAATAGATTTTAATCATTGTATTATAAATTATCAGGAATACAAAATGTACAATTACACAGACAGAAAAATAATCTAGGAGTCTTTTTACACTATTTTTGAAGGGTTTTAAGTATGTGCCTTCTACGACCCCAGATATAGCGGACATTATTATTGTCTTCAAAATGTATACTAGAAAACTTAATTTGGATATTCTGTTTGCTAATAGTGAGTTAAATTCTAGTGAGAACCACAATACGAGGAAGTATATATAACCCACCACTGCATCCTTTGTTAAGTACTTTTGAATCTGCAGTGGTGGAAGACACGTACCAACTTTGGGCTAAAGATAAAATATTTTATAATAATTTCACCAAGGAGGAATGTGCTTTATTACATTAATTAAGACAGGATAAAGCTTTAAAATTTTATGGCATCAGGTAAAGGGGGAGGTACAGTCTTATTTAATTCTCAAGACTATTCCAATGTTATGCACAACATACTGTCTGATGAAGCGTGTTAAACCCAAGTTTCTAAAAATCAGATCAACATTTCATATGGTATTATAAATTCTTATCTTGAGGAATAGCGCATAGATACAGGCACATGCGATTTTTTTTTAACAGTAACCCAAAAATACCAGTAATATTTGGGATACCCAAAGTGCACAAAATTATCAAAAAGACACCTTTTAGACTAATTGTATCATCTAGCAGTTCAAAGACATACCCCCTGGCATCGATGGTAGACAGGATGGTTAAACACGTAGTGGAAAATGCGCCCCACCTCGTAAGGGATTCTTGGCAATTTTTAGGGTACCTAAAAAGGGAAAGATGGTCACCACATTTAATGTTCTTAGCTGTTGATGTAAAAGATCTGTTCTCATCCATTCCTAAACTGGAAGGATTGGAGTTATTTGAAGAAGTGTTACATGCCCATTCTCCATTAGGTGATGACAATGCAAATTTGACATGTGAGCTAATGGCCCTCATTCTAGAAAATAATTTCATTTTTTTTGAAGGCCAATATTTCCAACAATTAAAAGGTGTAGCTATGGAGGCAGCATGTGCCCCTGTATATGCCAATATAGTATTACTAGGATGGGAAATGCGCCATATGTTTAAGAGCCAATACTGGGCCAATATAGTTACATACATTAAATTCTTGGATGACATTTCTATTTTATGAAGAGGTACAAAAGAAAAGATTCTGGAATTTATTAAATATTTAAACAGCACAACTGATTTTTTTGCAGTTTACCTATGAATGTGATAGTGTCAGTATCAATTACTTGGACACTACTATTTTACATTCTAAGAATGGATTTAAATCCAATATTTTTCATAAAGAAACATACTGCAATGTCTATCGATATTTTACTAGCTGTCATCCTTTGGTACCGAAAAAAGCTTAGTAAGAAGACAGGCCATAAGAGTGGCCCATATAACATTAAAGTCTGGAGATGTAAAGAAAGAATTTATCAATTTAGGTAATATGTTCAAAGACAGAGGGTACCTCAACAATTTAGTGGATGACATTATACAAAAAGTGTATGAACAATGGAAAATGTTAAGGCTTTGTTAGAGAGAAAGGTGGAAACTAATAATGGACCAACCATTGGTACAAGACCTTGTGGTGCTTGTAAGCAGTGTATTTTTTATAAATAATGAAACAGCTTTCTTCCTCAATAGTTTAATGAAAAGTAAGGTTTCATTAAGTTAAGGGAACTGCCTTACACCCAGGGTAATATACATGGCTGTTTGGAAATCCTGCAAAGCATATTATGTGGGGAAAACTGAAAGATCTTTGTGAAACAGAATTTATGAACATAATTATGATATTAAAACTAAAAAAGAAATAAATGCCCTTTACAGACATTCCCTATTATGTGATGGTTTCATGAGATTTAGATTTGGCATATTAGAAACTGTGGAAATAGATCCTGGGGGGATTGGAAGAATTTATTGGTTAAAAAAAGAACTGCAGTGGCAGTTAAGGCTAGCAGCTACTATACCACCAGGTTTAAAATGATACTCTGTCTATAGTCCAAATTCTTAAAGAAATAGCTGATAGTTGTGATGAAATGAAATTTTAAATAGAATGAGATGACATTGTTTTGTAACTATTGTGGTTTTATGTTATATGTTCATATGGTGGTTACGATAGTTCTTGAAATGAACAAGTTTTAGTATGAATTTTACAACACTATAAATATGTGCTTTAATTTATTCAAATTATTATAAGTTAACTGGCTAAAATTTCACCAATCACAATACATGCAGTGGTATTTAAAGAGCCTTATGGTGCAATGTTTTTATTGTGTTTAAGTCCCTGGTGTAGAGGGATGAAAGAGCTCAATCATTTTAAATAAATGTGGTTCATTTGCTGAAATCCATGCCGCATTTATTTTTTACATTGGTTCCAGGTTTATTTACTTATTCTCAGTTATTTTTATTTCAAAGAGCTATACTGAGCCAAGAGAAAGGAAAAAGTCATGGCAACAGAAGATATTCTAAAGGAATTTAGAACCTATTTTAGTAAAATTAATCAATTTAATCCAGTAATGTATTCACAAGATGCAATCAAAACTTTTATTAGGAAATATACTAAAAATATATTGACAGATGAACAATTGAAATTAATAGATAGACCTATATTGATGTCAGAACTTAAAAATAAAATTAACAAATTAAAACCTAATAAAGCTCCAGGCAATGATGGCATAATATCAGAACTTAATAAACTTATGCCAAAGATACTTTAAACATTTTACTTCATGGTTTTCAATTAAATATTTAACAATGATTCCACCTTCATGGAAATATTAACTTATATCTCAAGTTTTGAAAACAGACAAAGACCCAACTGAATATTCTTTATATAGACCAATTTTATTATTAAATGTCGATTGCAAAATATTCATGGATATGCTTACTAGTAGAATTCAAAAATTCCTTCCATATTTAATTAAAAATGATCAAACTGGATTTATAAAAACTAGGAATACTTGTGCTAATATTAAAAGAATACTAATTGATTATGCTACTAACATAAAAAATAATTTAACTGCAATAAGCTTAGACATTAACAGCGCTTTTGACTTAATTAGAAATATCTTTTATTGGTCTTAGAAGAATGTAATTCTTCAAATGGTTTTCTGCAACTTATAAATCTACTTTATGATATTTCCTTAGCCTATGAAAAATAGGTTCTTATGTCTCAGAATCAATCTCAATTACTAAAGGAGCAAAACAGGGTTGTCCATTGTCACCTTTGATTTTTACTTTAATTATGGAACCATTTGCAAATTACATAAGATCAAAACAAGATATTAAAGGAATGCAAATAAATTGCAATCTAAATTCAAAAATACTTTTATTTGCTGATGATATACTTTTAACATCGAATGATAATAAAAACATTTCTTGATGCTCTCTTTGTGGCTATTGAACCTTTGTAATCTAAGTCTAGACTTACATTTAATGAAAATAAAACAAAACTTTTATGTATAAATTCCAATATACATGATTTGGAGGAAAGATTTTCTAAATATGTTATAAAAGATAAAAAAAAATATTTAGGAATAATTCTAACAGAAAGCATTAAATATATAATAAATGCAAATTATAGTAATAGTTTGGATATTATAAAAAATAGTATTAATAAATGGAATAAATTCCTATTCTCGATGGAAGAGAGATTCTTTAATAAAAAATACTATATTACCAAAATATCATATGTGATATAATCACTGTCTCTTCTTCTTCCCAAACAATATTTAAGATAATGTAATGCCTTACTTCTTAATTTTATTTGGTATCCCAATAAAACTAGATTGGCTGCTAATCATCATTTAAGAAAATGGTCTTCTGGTCTGATTGGATTACTTGATCTTGAATTGTATTCCTTATTTTCAATTATAAAAACAATTACTCTCTGAACAAATAATAATTAAAATGCTAAATGAAAAGACATACAAGAAAGTGTTTAAAATCGAATTATCAAATATATGCATGTCACAATATAACTAATAACTTTCTTGGATTATTAAAAGATTATACTTTGGAAAAATCAAAATCAACCAATTAACTCAACTTATATCTCCATAATACTGATTAACTTTAGAAATTTTGTTTACAAGAATCCAGAATATAAAGCATGGCTATTTTTTAACATTTCCTTTAGCATATACACAAAACAATATATGTAAATTTAATGTAGCTGCAATAACTATACAGAAAAATCTAACATATTAATTTCAGTTGCTGGATAAGGAAGACGTACACTCTCTAGATTTTATATTAAAAAAATAATTTAAATAATGAAATGTGGTTGGATCTTTAAAGCTGTACATACTCAATGGAGAAGAAATAAATCTAATGAAAGCGTCAATAAAAAAAGCTGTCCCTAAATTCATTGACCTAAGCATTTTGATGCATCAAAATATCTCAGAAAAAGGGCTTCTGTCAAAAATGTATGAGGGGATTAAAAATAATATAGACTATTACAAAGAAAATTATTGGGATTACTTTAAATCCATAATTACTATCCAAGTGAAGATGAAAATGAAATGATGCTATCATCCTCTAAACAAACCACTTCATCTTTAAAGTGGAAATTATTTTCTTGGAAATGTATGCATAAAGCATTTACCACTCCACTTAAAATGGGATTATTGTATAAGAAAAATGTTGGCTGCTGGAGATTTAAGTCGAACATTAATGCAGATTGGCAACATTTGATTTATAAATGTAAAATAATTAAACTATTTTGTAATTATATATTAACTTTTTTTGCAGGCTCTATTTAGTGATAAATTTATTTTAACTAAATCACTAATCTTATTTAATACTCCAATTCCTTCATGTGTTAAAAAGATACATTTTTCACTTCTTTGGAGTATCTTATCAATCATAAGGAAAATAACCAAGAATTGGAAAAGTGAATTGACTCCCATCAAAGAAAGAAATTTTTACCATTGTAACCGAAGTCTGTCATCCAGAATTACTCAGTATCAAGGAGAGAAAGAACTAGAACTACCACTTCTTATAACTCTTGGATGAAACTCAAACAAATGTTAAATAAACAGACAGTAATTGTTTAGAAACAAAAGATGACTTCATAAACACAATGAATATTTTTTCATCTCTAGTAGGCACCTTTGTAAATAGTTGCTTTTGCTATTTTGAAACTGTTTGTTTTTTCTTATTTAACTATTTAATTTATATATATATATATATATATATATATATATATATATATATATATTATAATGTTATATTTCGTTATCTTCCTGTAAAATATTAATGAAACATTTAAAAAAAAGATCCAAGAAAAATGGCTGTGTCAGCGTACAGGGTGTATATCCAAAGTAGTATTTATTGCATAAATTACACAAGCGCTTTCACCCTAACTTAATTGTAGGGCTTTTTCAAGTGTTAAAATGTTTTAACACTTGAAAAATCCCTACAATTAAGTTAGGGTTAAAGCGCTTGTGTAATTTATGCAATAAATACTACTTTGGATATACACCCTGTACGCTGACACAGCCGTTTTTCTTGGATTTTGGTTTAGACTTTACAGTTTGTTTTTCCACTCATTTTATTCTTGATTTAAAAAAAAGAAATTATTTACCCCCCCATACACACATACAATAATTCGACACAAAGAATGTATACTGTTGTAATAAAGTCCTTCTATAATGCACAGCTTATAAACAAAGGGGTCATGTCTATGTGTATTAATCTAGGGATGTCATTGCCCTCATTCGGCCAGTCAATAAGTATAATGCCCCCCTTGGTAGGTATCTATCTGCAGAGGTTCCTTACGAAAAGGATATGTGGCATAAAGAACATAGCCTACATGGGCTGTCACTATACTTGGGATCCTACAGACTGTTAAGAAGTGATCTGTTTCTGGCATTCAAGGCTTCCCCCAACCCAGTATGGATGGATTTATATCAGCAGGTCAAATGTCAGAAATATTTGACCTAGGGATCTAAATCACTTTTGCAACATCAACAGAGCCATCTGGAGGGAAAGTCTAAATTAAGAGAAAACTAGTGGAACAGGAAGCAATTGATCAGGTGCCATATCAAGATATTTTGGAGCCTTCCACAAGAAACCACTATAAGCATTCACTTGAAGCTAGACAGCAAGGGAAGGAACAGGAAACTGTGGAAACTCTAATGCAGTCAATGTTGAGGAGTGATAGGCTAGTGAGTTTCCATATGACAGAGGACCGGATGGCACAGGATGAAATTGAAGAAAAGGTACAATAGGAAGATGCTATAAAACTTTCTGTAGAATGCCTGCAGGAAATGGAAAACAAAGGATGTGCCCTCAGCCTGGAAGAAAATGAACTAAGAGAAGAGTTGCTTGATTTAATGGACGTAGATAGATATAGTAAGATCAATGAAAGAAATAGCCCACAGAAGGTCAATAAAACCCCAAAAGTCAGAAGTTTGGTAAAACAAATAAACACAGTAATTATGACTGGCCATAGAGGTCCATGTGATATAACAGAAGTAAACAGGATATATTACTGTGCAGCTAAACTAACAACTGATAAAGATAAAATTCTACCACAAGAACACATGGTAGTGAGGGAAAGGAAGGGGAGTAATTGAATAACATCAAGAAGTGTCACTGTTAGAAGACTATAGAAGAGAGAATAGAGCAACAAAAATACTAAGAAAGATAGATGTGATAAAAGGAATGCACAATATTAGAACAGACCAGGATCTATCCTGCACTATCACAAATAAACTAAAAATTTCAGCACAGGCGGAACAATTTAGAAGATATGCAGATAAATATAAAGGAAAAGTACAAAATAATCAATTTATTGATGACCCAAAAAGTTTTATAGAGAATTGGGAAACAAGGTAGAAACAACTGAAAGACCATCAAAAAAAGAGCAAATATATGTATTTTGGAGAAGTATCTATGAAGATCCTGTGGAACACAACAAAGATGCTAAATGGATAAAAGAAGTAAAAGAAAGAATAAGAAGTTTAAATGTACAGGATGTGAAATGGGATGAAGTAACAGCCAGAGAGATTGAAACAAAGTTAAGAAAAGCCTCTAACTGGAACCCCCCAGGCCCAAATGCAGTACCTAACTTCTGGTTAAAAGTGCTAACATCTTTGCACAAAGATTTAGCCATGAATAGAACTATTTATATGCATACTGCAAACAGACACCAACCTGGCTAACAACAGGTAAAACAATGCTTCTACTTAAGAGTGAACCTGCAAGCTACCCCACAATGATAGACCAGTAATGTGCCTTCTGATGACTTATAAACTATACATGAGAATTTATGCTGACAGAGTTTATAGTCATTTAGAAGAAAACTCAATTATGACAGTAGAACAAAAGGGCAATAAGAAAGTCATATGGAATAAAGGACCATTTGTTGTTAAATAAAATCATAGTGAAGAACTTTAAAAGGGGGAAGAATCTAAGTATGGCATAGATTGATTACAAAAAAGCATTTGATAGCATCCCACATTCATGAATAAAAGAGTGCTTAAAAATGTATAGGATACACCCTACACTGATTGACTACATTACAGTGACCATGAAACAGTGGCAGACTACCTTGCAATTAAGCCATGATAAAGGACAAATTATTATCCCAGGGATAACAATTCAAGGGGGGATATTCCAGGGTAACTCTCTGTCACCATTGCTAGTCTCCCTTGCCCTTAAGCCATTAAGCTGTCTATGTAACAGCTTAGGACATGGTTATAATTTGGCTCCTAGAAAACAACAAATTCTAAAAACTTGTCATCTTCTCTTTGTCGATAATTTAAAACTGTAATAGCTCATCAGATGAGGAACTGAAAGTACAGCTACAGGTTGTCAAAGCTTTTTCAGATGTCATTTGGTCTTGATAAATGTGCGAAAGCAAATTTTAAAGCAGGAAAACTGTAGCACCAGGAAACATCAGTTTGGTACAATAATGTGATATAAAAGAACTTGAGCAAGAGAGTGTATAAATACATGGGAAATGATGAAGGATCAGCAATAAAACATGAACAAATGTGAATAAAACTCAGTAAGGAATACTTTAAAAGACTTAAATTAATTGTGAAAACAGTGTTGACATCTAGGAACAAAATCCAAGCTATAAATCAATTTGCTCTTCCTGTCCTAACTTACAGTTTTGGAGTGATTGATTGTCCCCAAAATGTGTTGGATAGATTATATAGGAAAACGAGGATGCTTCATGCTCACAAAATGATTTATAAAAATCAGTGCATACCAAGATTATATATTCTCCGTTCTGAAGGAGGGATGAGCCTCCTTGAAATTGATTACATGTATAGATCTGCAATTGTGGGACATATCTGCTGATCTCACAAGACCCAAACGTAGTAAAAGTTTTGAAGCATGAGAAGAATAAATCTAAGATTACTTCTCTGTTTAACCTAGCAGAAGCACATCGGCATCAAGCAGGAATGGAAATCAAACCAGAAGTTGATAAAAATCAGCCAGCAACTGAATGTGCCAAAAAACAAAAGAAAGAATATAAGATGAAGGACTAGATGAAAAGGCAAGAAATGTGGAAAATGCATAAATATAATTATAAGTATAGAAAACTTCTGGAAGAACCTCATGTTGATCAGGAGCGAATGCAGGAATGGTTAAGGAGAGGTGAATTCAAACCAGGAGATGAAAGGTTAATACTGGCAGCCAGGATAGTGGGCTGAACATGTAAGAGAAACAGACAAATGTAGGTTTTCTAAAACTGAATTGGAAACAGTTGCATACCTCATTGCTGGTTGTGACTTATTAAGGCAGAAGGACTTTATACTGAAAGGCATAATAATGTGGCAAGACTGTTGCACTGGGGATAGTGCAAACATTATGATATTGAAGTGGCTGAAAAACACTAGAAACATGATCCACAAAGCATCGTATAAAATGAAGAAGTCTACATCACATGGGATCATCTTACCAACAGTTCAAAAGATAGATGCTAGAAAACCAGATATAGTTGGTCCAAGAAAAGAAGATAAAAATAGCATTGATCATTGAAATCGCCACACCCAGTGACTATAATGGCCTGCATACAGAGAGAGACAAAGTTATAAAATATCAGAATTTATAAGCAGAAACGAGAGCAATGGGGAAAACAGATACTCAGATAGTTCCAATAGTAGTATGAGCAATGCTTCTTATAAAGAACAGTCTACAATCATATTTAGAAATGTTACCAATGCATGTAACTCCATATGAATTGCAGGAGGAGTCATTACTGGGCACGTTGTGGGTACGTCAAAGAGCACTGTTGGTTGCCATCAAACAGTGAATAAATACTAATTTCATGAACTTTAATTGTACTTTGACTTAGGAATGGGGTCCATTCCCATCATGGTATTAGAAACCCAAAAGATTTGGAGAAATTAAAAAAGGGAAAGTTACATGTCATAGAGGGTACGGCTGCTCAAACAGATTCCCCATCTACATAAAATTAATTTCATCTCGGTCCATACTTAAGTGCAACTTGGATCTATGGAAGGGAAACAGAAAATTTACCCCAGGACTGTCCCATGTATGTCCTCCATGTAATGGACAGAGGCAGCTCTTAACTGCTTTATTCCATGCATGTGCCCCCTCAAATTATCTATGATGCGACCCTAGTTATTCTCATTGGGAGTAATATGCGATGGGCAAGGTCAATTTCTAACCAAATGGCATAGGTTAATTTGAGAACAAAAGAGGAAATTGGCTAGGATTAAAATGCCCCACAAAGGCAGTTAACCTATTACTTACCCAGGAACCTATATGTTACAAAATTGCATATTTTGCTATAAGCCTGGCATGCTATTTATGTCATGAATGCCATGTTGTAACCTGCAGAAACCTTGATTCTCTAAAGGCTTAAATATACTCAGCAAAGCCCAATCCTGAGACAACAAATAAATGTAAGATGTTAGAGCTTCATTACCTTATTCATTCTTAAGACAACATCATTTGTTTCTTTACACCATAAAGAGGGAAAACCATAAGCAGATGCACAGTGTTTGAAGATTTCCACATGAGCCAGCAGATTCCCTGCATATTTAATCATATTCCCTGCTATTCATTAATTCCTTTTCTACAGCCCCTTGAGAACTTAATTTTATTCATCTCACATCCTGCTGCTGACAGTGGTCAGGTCTGCACATAACTCAGTAGTATCATATAACTGTAAACCGATGTCAGATGTAGAGTATATGTGTTACTCACAGGTGCTTCTTTTTCTCATAGGTAAGGTCTAAGTAATCAGTCTACAGACAATGGCAAGCCTAGTCATCTCCTCATATTCAAAAGTTCCCTCAAGGCTTCAACAAAGGCAATACAAGATAGACACATGAAGAGTATAAGGCCGTCGGGGGGCGTGGCCAAGATGTCAGAGAGATAACAGCACTTTTTTGATGCTCTGCTTAACAGAAATTTCTCTGACAGGAAATTTTCTTAATATTATTTTAAAAACATCTAAGTTTTCTTTCACCTATATATTTAGATACAGTGGATTATTTTTTTCTACAAATATTTCAATTTTGGTGAATAGAAAGTGAATTACATCCTGTCAGAAGTACAGCAGCTGAATATAACAGACTCTCTCAGCCATGAGTCATTCAAAAGCCTCTCTCCAGGAAACTTCCATGAAGAAAGAATTACAAACAATAATATCCAGTATTCAAGATATTTCCATGAAAATGGACAATTTAGAAAAAATCATGGAAAACATGAAGAAAGAAAATAGAAAGCAGATTAAAGAATTCAAGGAGATAATTACAAGACACACAGACCAGATAACAGAAATTGAAGAATCTCTTAATGAAATAGACAGAAGACAGCATGAAAATGATAGCCAGATTGACTTCTTACTAAAGCAAAACACTGCACTTTCAGATAAAGTGGAGGACCTAGAATCAAGGTCACGAAAAAATAATATTAGAATATACGGCATACCTGGAAAATGGAAGGAAATAACACAATACAGTTCTTGAATGACTGGTTGCCTAAGACACTAAACCTACCTGAATCTCTCTCTTTTGGGATAGAGAGAGCTCACAGGTCATTGACAAATATGTCTGTGTCAAAAAATCCAAATGCTTCAAGATCCATTATTGTAAAATTTTTATCATCTCAAGACAAGGACTTAATCCTGAGAACAGCGTGGGCAGGTGATCCTATACAAATTAATGGCTGAAACATAAGATTTGACAATGACTATACCTCTACTATAATAACTAAAAGAAAAGCCTGCATTCCTCTCAATAAAAATCTGAAGAAAGCTGAAATTAAAGCACAAATCATTTTTCCTGCCAGAATTAAAATACATCTATCTGAAGGAATAAAAATATTTAATAACCTTGATGACGCCTCTGAATATGTGAAAAAGAATAAGATTTTGGAAAACACTGAAGATATGGACATCTCATTACCTAATTTAAAAAGGCAGGCAACAAATGGAAAAATGTTATTGATTGATAAAACAAGCAAGAAGCTTAAGGGTAAATAATACAAATGAAGCTCTTCCACAATCCCTTCAAATCCCAACATTTTCGTGCTACAAATCACTTACATCAGGGAAAAACATACATGTTAAGGTAAAAATCATTTAATATTTATTAAGTATGCTTATTTATTTATTTATTTTTAAATTTATTTGCTGTTTAAAAGCCTTTAATACAAATACGCTAGAATGTTAAACATAGATGTTAAAATTCTAAATCTTCCCTTGACAGAGTGTATTATTAGTTGACAACTACATAGGGGTTATGTAGCAATACCATAGAAATATTGGTTAAAACAAGAACCCCCTTAATACCGGATACTGTATGTGTATTAGATTATGATGATATAGATCGCTCCGATAAGTGAAATGAAGGCTCCCCAACTCAGTGCAATTAAATGAAAGTGTAGCCTATTTTTGCATCAGTGGGCTTTCTCTCCTGCTAAATGTCATGTTATGCTTGGGTCCTTTTAGAGCTAACAGATATAACTTAATGTGACTTGTACTAAATAGTTTAAAAGGTATTGGAAATTGTTCATTATCATAATAAGAGAAGATTGTTTTCTTTTTAAGAATCCGTCATGACATGTAAAAATGCATTCTCATACACTTGAGAGGTTTGTGTCTTTACTAAATGTGGTTTGTGGGTCCATCTGCTGATGGAGAGGGAAAAGGAGATGTATTTTCTGATGAAAGCTGGTGGAGTGTGTGTTGCAGGGACAGGAGGGTTTGTATGCTTGATATCAGAAAGATTGGCCAGTAAAATTGATAGTTACAGAGAATTTTATATTTATATAAAATGGGGCAAAGTTTTGTTTTTTTTTTGTACTTCATATACATGCTTTTTGAGTAACATATTCTGTTTTTCTTTTCTCTCACAAAATGCACATCATGAGTATCTCGTGAACAGTTATCATAGCTTGCTGCAGAGTCCCTCGTGTGAGCTTTTAACCACCAAAATTCAAATGTTAAAGGAGAAGGAAGGGGGAAAAAAAGGAAAAAGAAGGCTGTGCATACTACAATCTGACATTTTCACTAATATTCATAAAATATTGAATGTTTTACTGTCTGTAGACTACATTTTCTAGCAAAAGATATATTGCATGTTAACCACTGCCACTCTAACTGAAAAAATATTGGTAAAATGTGTTAATGTATTTTGTTAAAAAGGACAACTTAAGGGAACACATTATTACTATAACATCTAAAACTGAAGTGTCCTTGAAGGTTAAAAGCTGTGACTTCATTATATGATATTTTTATCAAAATCAAGCTACACTACATAGTCTCTTTAGACTCACATCTTTGGAAAGAAAAGATAATGTTTTTGATGATTACACAGATCTATATACCTGCATAGATATTTGTGCAACTAAAATATTATCTTCTCATGTAAAAAATTCTCATTAGTACATCTTTATTTTTAATATCTTTAATACCTTAAGAAATTATTTAAGGTTAATCAGATATGTTTTTTTTTTAGGGGAAGGAAAAACTGGTGATTTTATATCTTATATAAAAGGAAAATAAGCCTATAGGCTATATATTAATATGCTGATTCTATAGTAAATATTAACACTGTTGTGATTTCACAGACAAGTTCATACAGGAATGTTTTGTTATATGATAAATGTTCTTATTTTTATACATAACTTCTTTACTGAATTCCTAGATAAGTAGGTTTTGATCTAATGTAGTATACTAGATTAAGATCTGTATTAGTATAGAATAGACATAAATGAATATGATATACTATGTCATGATACAAGTTTAAAGACACTGTTCTTAAAAATTTTGAAAATTACATTATTCATGGTAATTGATGTTTTTCCACAATATCTCCTACATAGTAATATCTATTCATCCTGGAGAATTAATAGGTTGTAGTTTGTTGATTCAATAAAATATTAGGTAGTAGCATTAGAGAATGATAGTCTTGAGCAGTAAGGATGATAGAGGGTGGTATTGATGACTTCTTCATCAATCCGGGAACTAGATGTTCCATGGTTAGTTTTGTATATAGTTATATTTTCATCTTCTCTGAACATTACTTGTTAATTAAGTCCAGAATAGTATTTATCCATCAAAAGCTTAAAGTAATCAATGTCTGGGTTTAAATGTCTGTCTCTGAATGCAAATGGTCTTAATAACCCTACTAAAAGAGGAAGGTTACTCAAATACCTAGTATCTAATAAAGCTGACATATTTTTGCAAGAAACGCACATTATTCAGAAAGATCTAGAAAAAATGGCTTTTAAAGGTTATAGTATTCTAGCTGAATCTCATTTCCAAACAAAGAGAAGAGGAACCATGATTTTGTGGAAAAATACATTACCAATACCTAAAATAATTAACAGTTTCTCTGATAAAAATGGTATGTTGTGTCTAGTAGTATTGGAATTGAATAAGAAATATTTTACTTTAGCAAATATGTACTGGCTACCTGGTATTGGTGCTAAATCTGCAAACAAATATTTGGAAATAATAACAGCAAATTCTAAAGGAAATATAATTTTGGCAGGTGATTTTAATTGTATTCTATCATCTAAAGATACCACTAATGTCAGCAATATTAAGATACCTGCATCAGCCAAAAAATGGATAGATTTTGTCTCATTATATAACCTAAAAGACATATACATGATCAAAGAGCAGAGGTGTCTCAATTTTACTCACTTTTCTTATAGATATGGTACACAGACGACTATTGATAAAGTGTTTATATCTGACAGCCTATTATCTAAGACTCAAGATGTAGTGATTACATCATGCCCTCTGTCAGACCACAATGCCATACTATTTAAAATTAAAATTAAACCAAATGATCTTATTCATTGGCAGAGACTACCAGCCTATATTATTAAGATAAAAGGATTCAAAGAATGGTTTATAAAGGAAGTAAACTATTATATTGAACTTAATAATAATAATAACACAAATAAAGTGTTTATTTGGGACTCTTTAAAATCTTATATATATATGGGAAAATAAAAACCTGGTATTTACATAAAAGAAAAGAATGGGACAAAGAATTATTAAATCCACAATTGAAAACTGACACTTTAAAAAAGAACTTACACCCCAAAGAATTGGGCTCGAATCTGGAATTAAAACAACTTAATCTCGAATATTTAGAAATTCTTAGTCATAAAGTAGCAATTAATTTAGAGCGGTTAAAATTACAATCTTATTCAACTAATCCAAAACATATGCATAGATTAGCAGACAAAACGAAAAGTTTTCACAAGAGTAAACACATAATTGAAATATTAGACACATCTAAACACAATTCAAAACCTTCTTCAGATCTAAAAGATATTTTAGAGATTTTTCATTCATATCATGAAACAGTGAATAAAGCAAACAAACTTTACTAATAATAGTTCAAAAATAGAATTTCTAAAAAACAATATAAATAATAAACTTTCTAAACAACAAAATAATAGATTACTTAAATCAATATCATTAATAGAAGTTAAAGAAAGAATACAAAATCTTAAAAATAATAAAGCCCCTGGTCTTGATGGCATAATAGGTGAATTATATAAAATTTTCCCTGATTCCGCTTTGAAGATATTAATGAAAGCACTTGAGGAAGTTCGAATAAGTGACAAACTTTGTCCTTCTTGGAAATATTCGCTAATTTCTCCCATTCTAAAGCAAGATAAGGACTCCAAATTTGTTTCATCATATTGTCCCATTTCCCTGTTAAATATAGATTATAAAATATTTATGTCTATTTTAGCAAACATATTAAATCAAATGATGCCGACTTTAATAAACAACGATCAAACAGGTTTTATACTGAACAGAAAAGTTCAGGATAATACTATTAGACTTTTAACTTTAATAGATTTTGCAAATAAAAAAAAAAGAATGATCACTCATCAGTCTAGATCTAGATAAAGCATTTGATTTTATTAACTGGACATATTTATGGTATTAAAAGAATATAATTTCTCCTCAGAAATCTTAAACTTGTTAAAAAAATTATATGAAGGTTCTATAGCGTATATTAAAATCGGCGCTTTTTTATCTGGCCCACTTCAAATTCTAAAAGGCACTAGACAAGGTTGCCCTTTATCCCCACTACTATTTGCATTAGCAATAGAACCTTTTGCTAATTTTATAAGAAACAATATAAACATAAAAAGTTTTGATGTTAATGAGAACCATTCTTCTAAAATTTTGCTCTTTGCAGATGATATCTTATTAACTATTGGAAATATTGATTCATCTATTGATCACATTATCAGATCATTAAAACTCTGAGGAAATCTCAAACCTTAGATTTAACCAAAACAAAACAGAAACTATTCTCATCAATAAAAAATTGAATAACACTCTAATTACAATAACTTTAACTGGACCAATGATAAATTGAAATATCTAGGGGTTCATATTCTGTCTAAATGGAAAGACACTATAAATATAAATTATAAAATTTTATTAAATAAAATCACAGAATACATTAATAGATGGAAGAAAATGTTCTTTACTATAGAATAAAGATTATCTCTGATAAAAATGATTCTATTACCAAAAATTCTTTTTTATCTTCAAACATTATTGGCTCCTCCTTCTAGAAAACAACTTAAACACATAAACACTATATTAATTAAATTTCTATGGTATCCTCAAAAAACAAGGATTAAATATGATTGGCACTATAAAAACTGGATTGAAGGAGGGATTGCTTTTCCAAATTTTGAGCTTTATGCTGATGCCATTATTCTTAATATAACAAGTCTGTGGTTAAGTCCAAAATACCATTCACATTGGAACAAATTACACAAAACAATACTATTAAGTAATTTTGACAAGTTTTTCAAAAACATATATTGTTCTGAAAATATTAAGCTATTTATAGTTATTAAAGAATTCTTCAACAATGAGCAGGAAAAATCACATCTTATTCCTATAATTAAATATATCTTGCAAAATTTAAAAAAAGTAATGAATAAGAACCTTTTGAGCAACAATTTGTCCATTCTAATGTTTCCAATAATCTTAACCAAGGGATGCTTTGATTCCTTTAACATGATGAAAATAAAAACTATGGAAGAAAATGGGTTATTATTCTGGCATCAGTTTTTAGGAACTAATAATATTCATGATACTACCTACCTTTTAGCCAGGTATAATATCTACCAAAATAACTGGTTAAATATTCAAATCTTCAGAGAATTTATTTTAATGGAATTTAAAAGACATCATTTTCCTGCTATAACAGACCTCCCCAAAAATTATCCATCCTCTTTGACTTCACCAATATAGGCTATAATAATGGTATCTCATTGTCAAGATTTTACAACATTCTTAGATCAGATCTAATAATATTAGACGACAATTTATGGAAATATATCAACAATTTCAACAACTCCCAAATACATATAAATGATAAAACTTTAATTCTCAAATCTGTTTACCATACCTCTTCTTCCACATATTGGAAAATGTTTACATGGAAATTCATTCATAGAAGTTTTATTACACCAAAAAAAGCCTCTAGAATAAGCAAGAAAGATGTTAATAGATGTTGGACATGCGAGGAGCTAATAGATGCCGACTGGGCACATATGGTTTTAGAATGCAGAACAATAACCACATTTTGGATGGAGTTTAAAAATTTTATTAAAGCTTTGTGGTCGAACAAATGCAAGATCTCTGATTCTAGGATACTTTTTAATGCACCAATGCCAAGGTATGTTCCACTGAATCAAATGAACCTCCTTTGGACTCTACTTGCTATAGCAAGAAAAACTATTACTAGAAATTGGAAATGTAAAAATAACCTCTCATTTAAGGAATTTATATCTTTTACTAAGATTATTTGTAGTAGGGAATTACAAACAGCTATGTTACACTCCTCAAACATGACTCATAAACAAATTGCCTGGATAAAGCTTAAAAAACTATTAGACAAAATGTAATGTTATTGAAGATTTGGTATCTATTTTGGACTTTGTATATAGTTTTTGTAAAAAATTTATGTTACGTTGTTTTTTCTTGTTAAAATTTGTAATTATACTCTTGAAAATCAATAAAAAAATATGAGAAAAAAAAAAAAAAAAAAAAAAGTATAAGGCCGTCCATCTAATTTACTAGGTTTACCTTGAAAGTAGCAGAGTTGCTACTATGCTTGACATATAGTGAACATTTGTTTTTGACGTGGGGGATACACTGGAATATTGCACCAACATGTCTTTATTTATATGGTAATGAAGGTTTAGTTCCTTTAACCAGGCATTTTAAGAACCATTTGTTTGGTGAATAAATATGAGGTCAAAAATGTTACATATTCCATGACTTGTAAAGCTAGATACAGATTACCACAAAGGAGTCTATAGGACAGTTCAGACAGAAAGCTGCCAGTCTATCATTTTAACTAAAATTTTTTGAGGCCACAGATATTAAAGACAGGAATCTCTGAGGTATCTCAACTTGAGTGTCATGTTTAGAAAGATGCATGCCAAAAAGGTCATTATATTCAATAATGAATCAGATGAGATATGAGTAAAGGAGAATTAAGACATTTTTTACTCTAATGGAGATTCCTTTGGAAATTATATGAGCCATATAGAAGGCTATCAGATATACTACAGACACAGCATCATCAAAAGATGAGGAATTATAAGCAAGTGAGCCTATATCCCTTGCAGCAATATCTGATCAGTGGGGTTGGTCAGCTATATGGTATGGGGAAATGTTTTATTTACCAAAATGAACTATACTAGATTTTTCACATTTAATTTGAGATCATTGTCCTTGTACCAATGATTTACATGTTCTATCCAGTGTTGGACCATTTGTGAGTCAGTAGAAGATGAAATAAAAGCCTACACTTTACAGTTATCTGCAGACTTAGAAAACTACAAGCCTGGAGAACTACGCTGAACTAATGAGAAATAAGTTGCCTAACCACAGAGAGGCCAATACTGAGCCATGTGCTACACTACTGCTAACTGCTTTTGTGAGTCTGACAACATGGGTTCTCTCAGACAACTACAAACACAACACATAATGATTTATATTCAGATTTACAAGTCGGTCAGTTTTTGTCTGCACTGGGATATTGCCAAAGACCTTATTTATTCTGTTTTTTGGGTGTTCTTCATTATTTGTTTGCTCTTGTATGATCATTTGCCTCTTTCTTTCACAGCATGTTGTTTCAGACTAAACCTGCATAAGTTCTGGCAGCAATTTTAGAGTTTGCAGTACAATGCTAGACAACTGCACTTACATAACCTGTTGCACTGAGTGTTACAGGATGTATTTGTGGCTATACGGATTACTACATCCAGTCAGTATTTACATTTTTCATTTAAATTATCACTGTTTAATGCATATTAATTCTGCTTAATTATCACCATTACTTAATATTTGGCATTCCATGAAAAAATGCGTCCGTCACCCATGCTTAGGCAGCATAGGATGGTGGTTTGTAGGATGACATTGGTGATCAAGAAGAGGAGGATGAGTTTGTGGGCAGCACCAAGGATCAAATGGTAGAAATTGAAAAAGGGTAATTGTGAGGTGATGTTCAGGGAAAAGTTAATACAGGCACTGGGTGGCAGTGAAGAGTTACCGAATAGCTGGGAAACTACAGCAGAGCTAGCAAGAGAGATGGCTAGAAAGGTGCTTGGTGTGACATCTGGAAAGAGGAAGGAGGACAAGGATACCTAGTGGTGGAATAAAGAAGTACAGGAGAGTATACAGAGAAAGAGATTGGTGAAGAAGAAGTGGGATTGTCAGAGAGATGAAGAAAGTAGACAAGAGTATAAGGAGATGAGGTGTATGGCAAAGAGAGAGGTGGCGAAGGCTAAGGATAAGGCATATGATGGGTTGCATAAAAGGTTGGACACCAAGGAGGGAGAAAAGGACCTGTACCGATTGGCTAGACAGAGGGACCGAGCTAGTAAAGATGTGCAGCAGGTAAGGGTGATAAAAGATAATGAGGGAAACGTATTCACAAGCGAGGAGAGTGTGTTGAGCAGATGGAAAGAGTACTTTCAGGGATTGATGAATGAAGAGAATGAGAGGGAGAGAAGGTTGGATGATGTGTGGATAGTGAATCATGAAGTGCAGTGGATTAGCAAGGAGGAAGTAAGGATAGCTATGAAGAGGATGAAGAACGGAAAGGCTGTTGGTCCAGATCACATACCTGTGGAAGCATAGAGGTGTTTAGGTGAAATGGTAGTGGAGTTTCTAACCAGATTGTTTAATGAAATCTTGGAAAGTGAGAGATTGTCTGAGGAATGGAGAAAAAGTGTTTTGGTACCGATTTTTAAGAATAAGGGTGATGTGCAGAGCTGTAGTAACTACAGAGGGATTAAATTGATCAGTCACAGCATGAAGTTATGGGAAAGAGTAGTGGAAGCTAGGTTAAGAAGGGTGGTGATGATTAGTGATCAGCAGTATGGTTTCATGCCAGGAAAGAGCACTACAGATGCAATGTTTGCTTTGATAGTGTTGATGGAGAAGTACAGAGAAGGTCAGAAGGAGTTGCATTGTGTCTTTGTGGATTTAGAGAAAGCATATGACAGGGTACCCAGAGAGGAGTTGTGGTATTGTATGAGGAAGTCGGAAGTGTCAGAGAAGTATGTAAGAGTGGTACAGGATACGTACGAGGGTAGTGTGACAGTGGTGAGGTCTGCGGTGGGAGTGACAGATGCGTTTAAGGTGGAGGTGGGATTACATCAAGGATCAGCTCTCAGCCCTTTCTTATTTGTAATGGTGATGGACAGGTTAACAGACGAGATCAGACAGGAGTCCCCATGGACTATGATGTTTGCAGATGACATTGTGATCTGTAGTGAGAGTAGGGAACAGGTGGAGGAGACCCTGGAGAGGTGGAGATATGCTCTAGAGAGAAGGGGAATGAAGGTCAGCAAGACTAAGACAGAATATATGGGTGTGAATGAGAGGGAGGATAGAGGAATGGTGAGGATGCAGGAAGTAGAGGTGGTGAAGGTGGATGAGTTTAAATACTTGGGATCAACAGTTCAGAGTAATGGTGAGTGTGGAAGAGAGGTGAAGAAGAGAGTAAAGGCAGGATGGAGTGGGTGGAGAAGAGTGCCAGAAGAGTGCCAGGAGTGATTTGTGACAGACGAGTACCAGTAAGAGTGAAAGGGAAGGTCTACAAGAGGGTAGCAAGACCAGCTATGTTATATGGGTTGGAGACAGTGACATTGACAAAAAGGCAGGAGTCAGAGCTTGATGTGGCAGAGCTGAAGATGTTACGATTTGCACTGGGTGTGACGAGGATTGACAGGATTAGGAATAAGTATATTAGAGGGTCAGCCCAGGTTGGAAGGCTTGGAGACAAAGCCAGAGAGGCAAGATTATGTTGATTTGGACATGTGCTGAGGAGGGATACAGAGTATATTGGGAAAAAGATGCTAAGGATGAAGCTGCCAGGTAACAGGAAAAGAGGAAGGCCTAAGATAAGGTTTATGGATGTGGTGAGAGAGGACATGCAGGTAGTTGGTGTGACAGAGCAAGATGCAGAGGACAGGAAGAAATGGAAACAGTTGATCTGCTGTGGCATCCCCTGATGGGAGCAGCCGAAAGAAGAAGAAGAAACTCCCTGGCCCAGACTGGCAATACACCAACCAGGGGAACAACCATACTGGGTCCGGACTTCACTAATATGGGAGAGTGCTGCACACCCTTATTGTAATGTCTTGTATGGTAAGGTCAGACCACAAAATGGTTTCATTTGAAGTAAAAATAAAACCTAGAACCCCAGCTAACCCTGGAATATTCAGGAACTACTCTAAGGCTAACTTCCTACTATTAAGTGATAACCTGGTAAAATTTCAAGCCACCATAAATCCTGAGATCACTGCTGCCTACTCAGAACTGTTCACAGTAACCATATGCAAGCATGTTAATAGCTGCAGAGAGGCAACTGTACCCACCAGAAAGTACAGAATTAACTCAAAAAACAAGCCACCCTGGTGGAATTGCAACATCAATAGGCTGTATAACAGAAGGAAGAAAATCCTGGCAAAAATTAGGTGGTGCAGCACCAAACAGGACAAAAGCACCCTCATCAAACTAAACAAACAACTCCGAGGACAACCAAACCCTACCAAAGGCAAATCTGAGGTGAATTTGGCTTCCCAGACCAAGGACAACTACATGGCATTCTTTAGATATGTCCACAACCTCAAAGGCAATACACAATTGTGTCCAGAGCTCACTGTTAATAGAACCACATTGCAGAAGTGCCAGAAGATATAGCAAACCTACTGATTGAGAAATTCAGCTCCAGCTTTTCCTCCTCAAACTTCCCTCAGGAAATACCGTTACCTGTAACACTTCCTGCTATCAGTAGGTAACAGCTCCTTAATATTCTCTCTAAGGCCACGAACACTGCATCAATATGCCCACACAATATCCCACGATGCCTTCTAAATACCACATAACGTGACCTGTCAGGCCCATGAAATTGCTATTTAACTGTAGCCTCCAAACTAATGAATGAACAGCAACAGTCATCCCACTGCACAATGGTGGGCCATCTATAGACTGGAAACTAAAGACCCATAAGTCTCACTAGACTCATATGTAAAGCCATAGAAAGAATTATTATAAGAATGATCAGTAATGACATAGGAAACCTCCAGACACTTTCCCTAACTCAGTATGGTTTCTTCAAGGACAGGTCATGCCTACTCACCCTGATGGACTTCTTTGAGAAGGTCACCAAAGCAATGGATGAGGGCAACATGGTTCACAGTGCCTTCCTTGACCTGGCCAAAGGATTTGGTACAATAGCCTACTTGGGCATTGTTGACAAACTTACGAGGTTAAGCACAAACTCTTATGTCACCCACTGGATAGCCAGCTGGCTCAGAGACAGAACAAAGGAAGTTAGAGGCCAGTCAGAAGTGGAGTCCCTCAGGGATTGGTCCTGGGACAGCTTGTGTTTTGGTATTTACTTGTCTGAAGTCAAGGCCAATGTCAATGGCTTCTGGCTGACTTAATTTTGCAGATGATTGCAAATTAGGAGCTGTCACTGAATCCCCCACCAATACAAATGTTCTTCATGAAGGGCGGACACAGACAAATAACTGGTTTCAGAGCCATGGACTAAAATTAAATTCCAACAAATGTGTAAAAGTATACTTTGGGAAGTCATCCATCTCTGGTAACTATCATATTGACAACACACAACTAAGAGTTGACCCATTAGTTAGGGACTTGGGGACTCACAATGACAGTAATCTGGCCTTTGACCATCATGTGTCATTCTATGTTGTACAACTTATAAACAAAGGTATGGCATCTAGGTCCAAGGAAAGTATTGTTCCACTGTATTCAGCCTTCATCAGATTTTTCATTGAATACAATGCCTTCTTTGGTATGTACCTAACAGGCATATCCAACAAGTGGAACATCCACAGAATTTCCTCACTAAAAGAAAACAGGGTATAAGTAACTTGCCCTATGCAGATCACCTGAAGGCCCTATCCCTATATTCTGTTTCCTACAGGCAGTTGAAGAGAGATTGATGCCTGGCCTACAGGGCATAATCAGACTCCAAGATAGACGACCTGCATATCTGCAAAATTTACAGCAGCAGAATTACCCATCCTAAAGACTTAAACATTGCCTGTAATATAAATAGGACATGCTGGAGAGACAGGTATGCAACCCATAGACTACCCTAACTGTGGAATAGAGTTCCCATCCATGTGAAGCAAAGTTCATCCCTAACCCAATTCAAGAGTAACTTGGATTATTGGATTGGGAACAGGAAATTCATCCCTGGCTTGCCACCTATATCTTTAATGGACACAGGCAGCCTGTAAATTGTTTAACTCCCAGGACCCTTTGTGCAAATGGTTCACCTCCCAAAATCCTGCTTACACTTATCAAGGGTACCAGAACTTGTCAGAGATTTGTGGTGCATGGCTAGGCTTAAAAAGGCCCTTGCAGTTGTTAGCCTAGTAAACATCTAGGAATTTATGAACCTATGATTCTCATAGGTATATAGATTCATGGTAAGTAGTAGGCTATCTGCTAGCTAGTTTTCCTTTTTGTGTTCAAAATAAAGTTTTGGTTATAGAATGGCCTTACCCATTCCATGGACGATAATTATATATTACTCTTAATGAGAATAACTGAGAACATACTATGCATAATTTGAGGGGACCCATGCATGGGATAAAGCATTTAGTAGATGCCTATCTCTTTCCAATAAATACTGTGCTATTTTATTTATTTAAAATGTGTTAGCTAAGATGAGGTATTAAACTAAGGCCCCATCTGCCCAAGTTGTGGTTGTTCATATGGATATAATGGGTCTATATTATGTCAGCAAAATGGCATTACAGCAAATGCCGTTTCACTGACATATATAGACCGAAATCTTAAAAGAGCAAAACCCCATTTCACCATTTTTTTTTTAAATCGGTGAACCAACAAAACACAATATATCACTTAAAACATTAAAAGTGGGGGGCTTTGCCCCCCACACTCCACCCAACTAAATATACCAACGCCGAGATTGTACTACAGTCAGGTAAAGGGCAATGTCATGCAAAAGGCAAGCTATTTCTTTCCCTGAGAAAGAAATTACTGACCTGAGCTTTCGCTCTTTTCCAATTTCAGTCTATATGTGTCGGCAAAATGCCATTCACTGTAATGCTGTTTGGCTAACGTGATATAGACCCTATTTAATAGATTCTCATAGAACCTATCAAAAAGAATATTTATAATGCATACACACACACACACACACATATATATATATATATATATATATATATATATATATATATATATAAACACATATGCAAATATATATACATATGCAATCAAAATATAGTAGTATTCAATTGGGAAAGATAATCAATTAAAATATGCAATAAAGGTAAGGAAAACATTAGAGAAAGAAAACAGAAAAATGTACCATTATTTCCCCAACCTTTCTGCCACAACCAATGTCATATTTTTCTGAAAATTAGGTCCACATTCCATACTTTATTATACAATAATGCATCACAAATAGCTAACCAAAACAGAATGCACTAAAAAGGCAATTTATAATTCCTCTCTCTCCTAAGAAAAGAAAGATGGTAATCTCCATTCAACAGTTTTTGAAGTGTAATAAGTCCTTTCGCATATAAATCATATATTTTGCCTATAACATTCCAAAAATATTTAGCTCTCAGACAAAGAACAAGAGTGTGTTTTATGGTTTCCTCTATATTAAATATTTCACATTGTTGTTGAGACAATATCTTATATTTCATCTTATATTTCATTTGACCTCTAACAGGAAGCTTACTCAACATTACACACCAAAGAAAATCCTAAACTACTATTTCATTTTTAAACCTGACAAGTCTTTCCTTAATTTTACTGTGAACCTGAATATGCAATAAAATTCATGGTTTAACATGATGGAATTTATCCATAATAGCCTCATATCATAATTGTTGTATAGGTAATACTTGTCTGAGATAAATTTTCCATAATTTGATTTTTTTTCATATTGTTTTAAAATGTAGTCCTTAGCTAAATTACATTTTCTTAATATGCAAGTATTTTAGAATATTTTTCTAAAATGAAATCCTTAAGTATATCCCCTGTCTCATTTACTCTTGTAAAAGACCCAATCCAGTCTTTGGCCTTACAATATAAAATATTTTGTTCAATTAGGTTTAATTTGGTACACTATATAAATTCAAAATACATCTCTAACAATGTATTTTCTTTAGCGTTTACATACATACAAATATTTTGAGCACGGACAATAATGCCCTTCCAGCCTGCCAATATACCAAAACAGTTGTTCCCATAAAAAGGATCCAGGCTGTTCTTAAAAATATCTTAACTACTGCTTACTTTAATGCAATTTGATAAAGGAAAAATACTGCCAACATAACTAATCCTACTTAAAACTAAAGAATGTAGAATGCATTCCTTTTTTAAAGAAAATCTATAAACTTTTCCATTTATTCAATTCTTTATGGGTCAAACTCAAGAATATCTTCCCAACTTCATAAGTAAATAAATTCATTCCCAAAAGGAACACCGGTTTTCTCATGACTCATGGAAAATGCAGTAAATCCTACATTAAAACTATATTCAGTAAATTTTATAAATTAAAACAATGTCCTTCAAAATTAAAAAAGTCACTAATTGTTGAAAAATATCATCTTACTATCCAAACAAGTTAAATATTATAGTAAGATCATTAGCATAAGATAAACAAACTGGAATTCAAACAGATAATGTTCTAACTATAAAAACATCTAGAAAATGAGAAACACAAATTAATATAGCTGACATCTTTGTGTAAATAATAACCTGCTTAAGGTACACCTTTGTTTTAAACCCCTTTGCACCGAAATACATCTGCTTATCCAATCATTAACCAATAATGTCATCCAGGAATTCCTATAAATAGATTGTAGGATGGAAATTAATTTCTGACTGACATTATAATAGTGTAATATTTCCCACAAAGCATCATTTTTGATATCACAAGCTTATAAACCTGCATCATCACTTCTCTGAATATTAATAAATATTAAAATTAGTCTAATAACCATTTATACATATAACCATAACTCTAATAACCAGCCAGTCACTTTTTTGACACCTCTAACTCCCTTATACATTGTGAAAGAAGACATAGTGAGAAAAAAGTACTAAATGAGCTGTAAAATGTAATGCTAAAATCTAGTATGTGAGCAACTCAAGCAGTGTTGAAAAAGCAAAAACATAAATTTCTACATGAAGCTTAGCTCTTTTATGTGTATAATCAGCATACAAATTAAGCAACACATTTCCATTTTTAAGAATTTGTTGCATAACATCTATTACACTCGGGACTTTGCCAGTAAATTTCCTGAGATGAGAATTAAAGTCCCACATTAATGCAATAAGCACTGACTAAGACATATATGTATGTATGTATGTATGTATATATATATATATATATATATATATATATATATATATATGTGTGTGTGTGTGTAACTTATTAAACAGATTTTCTCTATCCTTCATTATTGTAGGTGCATATATATATATATATATATATATATATATATATATATATATATATATATACAAACAATCCAAAAACTCTGAAATTGAAATGGGAATCTGAAATTGAAATGGGAATTAAAATCAAAATCTATCAATCAGCCTGGGTCGACAACAAGAAAATCCATTAATATGACGTGAGACTTATATAATTGTGATATGCCACAGCAAGGGGTCTCTCCAAAAGATCAAAATGCTTTCCCTTCCTAACTGAATTTGATCTGTTTACACTGCAGTGAAGTCAAACTTTTAATGCCTGTTAAACATATAAAATCTGTATACAAAGTTATACAAAAATGTAACATCATGAAATGGCATTTCTCCTTTATCATACTGTTGACATTTATACAACAAAAGCTAATATTATCTTATATCTGTCTAAAGAGTATTTTTAGTACTCTGCTGTATTTTCTGCCTTTTAACTCACTTAATAATACAATTGTTTTTAATTTCACTACCATCATTGAGGTCAGCTTTTAATACATCATTAGTGGCTAAATCTTGTTTGCTGTAGGTCAGCTGTGTCAAAACCAGCATGGCTTATACTTTCATTAAATCCATCAGTAACATCCTCTTTAGCAGAAGTTTCTACTTACAACAAAGTTGAAGAGGATAATTCCACTAACTCTTTTTCTTTATGTTCAGTATTTATGATCATAGGACAGTAGAACCAAAAATGTCCAACAGCATTACATTTTTTGCAAGTCATCACACAGGTTTTTATCGAGTGACCCAATTCCCCACATTATAGACATTTGTGTTTGTCACAATCAATAAGATGAGCCACAGAAAATGAACAAGTCTTAGGTTGACCTCTATTTTTATTTATTTAATTTATTTAATTATTTATTTATTGGCATTTGGTTACCAGGAACATCTGACCGAGTAGAAGCCCATTTTCAGCAGAGGCCCAGAGAGAAAAGCTCCAAATTATTACAAAACATTTAAAGAACAATAATTTTAGAGTCTTCAAAAATAAAAATAAAACATCTGCAGTTTAAATCCATCCATCCATCCTTTTCCCATTTTACACATTATAAGAAGTTGGACATAATAGAAAAACATTGGTCAAGAATCGATACAAGGTATACAACAATCATTTAATGTTTAGAGAAGTATTAGAAAGTTTGTAGAGAACTTAAGGCACATTAGTCTAATACAAACAGGAACGGCAATATGAAGTATGGGAAAAACATGCTACGGTGGTACGGTATACTTAGAGAGAAAGTCAGGTAGAGAATTACATAGCAGTAAGGAAGCAAATGAAGAATAAGAGTAAGGAGTTCTAAGGAATGAAAAGGTACTTGTTCACATTCAGGGATACCATTTATCCTGCTTTTGAGCAAGAACAGAGACAGATTTTGGCTAGGAAGTCTTTCAGAATGGTTTTGAAAGATGGGAGGGAAGGTATAGACCTGATGGATACAGGTAAGGAGTTCCAGGCCTTAGCAACCTTGTGTGTGCGTGTGTATATATATATATATATGTATTTATATATATATATATATATATATATATATATATATATATATATATATATATATATATATATATATATATATATATATATATATATATATATATATATATATATATATATATATATATATATATATATATATATATATATATATATATATATATATATATATATATATATATATATATATATACAGGCAATGCCAAGCAGATTTGCTAGACAGACAGGAGTTTTTGGTCACTGGATTGCAATGACCGACAGAGAACATGGTTATGTAGAATGTTTCTTAGTGCTGGAGAGGCAGATGGATGCTGGATAATTTTATATTTGGTAAGAAATTGTGATTGTGTTAGTTGATGTATATATATATATATATATATATATATGTATATATATAAATAACATTATCCCATATCATATATCTTTCAGTTAGTGTTTCTTTATTGGCTGTGATTCAAGCAAAGTGAAGTTTATACTCACGAAAAATAAACTTGTTGCTGTTTTGATAAACCCAAGTGAACAGCATCTGTGCAGAAATGCACATCAGGTGAGGTTACAGGAAACACTCTATTCCCTAGTGGTTCACTTGACTGCCAAACCAAAGCTGAAAACATGGGAAAAGTTTTAAAGGCATCTGATATCACTTCCTCAAAATTATCAGGAAAAGCATCACCTTTTTCCATAAATTGGCTTCATGAAGCAGCCTGATTTTTCACTCTGTTCTCTTCAATCATTTCATTTTTCAGACATCTATCAGAGGCACAGGTAATAACCATTTCAGGATAAATTGGCATTGTAGTTGCCAACACAGAGATGGTAGCAGTTCCTTCCTCCCACTCAGTGGTGCAGCCATACTCTGTCCCGCCATACATAAAGTAGAAAAATTACAAGAATAGGGCAAGTTCCCGATGCTCTGGCTATATTTCCCCTAGTAGTATAAATATCACCTCAGGTCTCCCTGAAAAGAGGTCAATAAACTAGTAGGAATAACCCAACTGACAAAGGAAAATAAAAATGATGTAAATGAGATGTACAATAAACCCTTTCCTGCTGTAATGCAGAGAGCAAGAGCAAAAGGAAATACATATAAGTAGGGTAGCCTATGCAATCTTTACCGATCTGCAATCAACACAACTCACAAAATCTGAACAATCATACAAGATTACAAAATGTGCTTCCTAATACACTACTGCTAGCTGTCAAATGGCTAAATTTGTTCAAATTACCTAACTTCCTCACATTCAGTCAATTGAAAAAGAGCACAAAAAATCTTTTACAATCTACAAGTCTGAACCTATCTCAGCAATCTACTGCACTTGTTTATCTCTTATCATCTGTTCTGTTCATCTGAGAAATGTCTGGCAAATGTGACTCTATTGCACAACTCTCATGGATACTCAGTATATACTTGCCATGTGGCAAAACAGTAGAACTCCTGCGCAACCTCCCTCTACCAAACAAAAGCAGCAAGAACCTTCAATCAAGATGCCAAATTATTCCTTCTTGACACAAGCCAATGTTACCAACTCTGAGCCAGCTGACTAGCTCCTCTCTCTCCTCCCATTTCTCTGCACACAATAGCATACAGCATATAGCTTGTACAGATTCACTTCTTCTAAACCAACCATCATCAGAATGTTCCCCTAATATATCACAGACTTTCTCAAGATGCCTATTTATTTCTTAATCCAAACACATAGCTCTCTGGCCACTGTATACCCCCCTTCACGCATATCTCCCACTATTGGTTCCTCAGTAACTCATCACTCACAGAACTTCGTGTGTATCTCATCTCACACTAATCATCTTCTCTATCCCTATCCAGAACTCTCATTTCTATTACATAACTATATATCACACTTTCTCTCTCTGTTTGCATTCTTTCACACTTGCGTCAGCCAACTTGGGTACCACATAGTCATAACTCCCTCACTAATTGAGGGACTAATTACCTCCAGTACTGTCTTCATATAAAAATGTTCTTTAAAGAATGTGTATTGCACTGTGCAGTCACCTGAGCTATCTTTGTATTAATTTTGTATAAAGGATTCACTTAAATCTATGTATACTACAGTGCTACCTCTAAAACTGGTCCTGTATATTTTTTCTAAAACATTCACTTTAATGTGTCCGTGTATATTGTACAATGCAATTAATTCATAGCTGAACTCATAATACATCTCTCTTGTAACCTTATAAATGCTTTTGCAGATGTTTTCACATTGTCATAATAACTGTTTTGTAGCTGTTCTCCTTGGGCTTCCACTAAAAAGGTGTTTTAATTTCCAGTCAGACTTTCCCTGTAAAGAAATGCAAATAAGTAAAACGCATAGCCAATCAGTTAGCATGTTTTTGGAAGGTGGGTTGAAACCATAAATATCTAGGCAAAAATAACACAGAAAGAACATGCAAACTACACTGAAAGTGATTTGAATTTAGGACAGGAACACAGATGATAGAAGTGAAAGGCACGGAGCTTACAATTAACTCACCAGAGTACTGATATTCCTGTGATGTATGCATGATTTCTCATGCCATTACTTCCTAAATGTGCAATAGTCAGGAGTGAGTCACCACTCTATATGAACCTCCGAATAGATCACACTACAGCTGAAGTGCAATAGTCTATGTAATCACAATGTGAAGTCATAGTCTTACAATACCTTCTAGTATAATATTGTCTAATGTCTTCCTGTCCAATTGTGGTAATTCATTGTGTTGTTAATATTTTAATTATTGCTGTATGTGCATTAGTCATACTGTCATTCAAACAATGTGTTTATTGTTATGTTTTGCCTGGGGACCAAGGCAATGTATATCTGATATACAATAAAGTTTACTTTGACTTTGATGTATTAATGCTTGTATGTAGATAAAATATATATGAATGCATATGCTCAGATGCAAACACAGATATAAATAAGAAACACACACACACACACACACACACACACACACACACACACACACACACACACACACACACAATGCATTTGTGGAAGTATTTGCATATCTCTTTATTACAAGAGTGTGCAGGTGTATATTCAGGTTTGTCTGTTAGCCAACAGCTATTACTTTTCAGGCTAAAAAGAAAATAGAAATTTAAATAGTATGTCTCGTTGCATCTTCCTTTGTCACCACTAGGTGCTGCCCAATAGATTGCTAAAAAAATTAAACCAAAGCTGCTGCTTCAGCTGTTAAACTGGTAGCAGCTTCTGTGATTTTCCCAGCTCCTCCATTTAACATGTCTGCTTTCAGTGATGATCTTAGCTATGAACATGCTAGTCCTTTAGAAGGGTGATCTCATTAGCAGATTGAAATAATGTTACTAGCCAGGGAGCACAGAGTATTTTTCCTGGCAATGCATGCGGCCTAAGCAACAGCAAATTTTGTTCAATAAAGATATCATGTAGGTTGCATTACAACTATTAAAGGAAAGCTGTCTCTGTTAAACTATGCATTTATTAATTTAAATGCATGTTTAAAAAGCATGCTTTCCTTATGATTCCTGTAAATAATTGAAGAATGTAACGGTTCTTACTTCATCCTTATTAAACATGAGTGAGAGCTGCAAACAAACATCTCAGTTTGTTTCCAGCAACATATTACTAATGTAACACAATTATATATATATATATATATATATATATATATATATATATATATCTTTGATTCTTTCTTCTGGCATGTGCATTTTAATGTGTATGCTAGTCTGTATGTTTATCTAGTCATAATAAGAATATATATTTTTTTTTACCAATTAAGATGTCAGACTACAAGTCGCAGTTTCCTTGTTTTGTATAATGTGTTGCATTGAAAAGCATACTTGACTTGAAGTATAGAATACATACTACAAATATATATTTTACTTAACATATTCCCTGATTTCTTTATAGCTCTGCTCTGACACTATTTAGATTAACTGATTTTTTTTAAATGTTTTGCAACAATTTTAAATCCAATAAAAATTTTCTCCTTACTAAAATTCACTGTTTTACTGTTCCCTAAATCAAAAATATTTGTGAGTGTTCCTTGCTTCCAGCATACTTTAAGATTTATAGTGAGGTTCTGCAGTTAGACTTTATGTGTAAATGGAACAGAAAAAATGGACTACTGCCTTATCACAAAGTAGCAATGCAACTGCAAGTGATGAACAATAAATAAAATGAAACAGGGTAACTCATCAGGGGAAAGCAAGTGGTCTGCTGTTATATTCTGATGTACAGACAGACTAAAAAACAATAGCAATGTATATGGATCTAAACATTTTTTATAAAACTGTGGAATGTGTACATCTGACTACTTTCTTTGACATTTTGTAATATGGGGCAATGCTTGAGCACAATTACTTGCTTATTTTATTTTATTTATTTATTGACATTTGTTTATCCAGAAAATCCAGCTGGATCACAAGACTCCATTTCAGAGGAAGCCTGGGGAGAAAAGCTTCAATTTACACAACTAAGTTACAAAGCATCTTGGTAATATGCACAATCAGTTATTTGCAGTGTTGCAGATGAAGAGAAAAATGCAAATATTAGCGTGAGAAGATGAAAAGATAATACGCAGTTTACAATTTTAGTTTAAGGTTTAATGTTTACAGTTCTTCCTAGGTAAGCTTATACTTGGCCAAACCACTGAACTGTTTAGATGGCATGTTCCTGAGAGATGACATAAAAACTGCTTCTGCATTACTGTATAGTGACACAAAAACTGCTTTTGCATTACTGTATAATGACACAAAAACTGCTTCTGCATTACTGTATAATGACACAAAAACTGCTTCTATATTACTGTATAGATTTAATAACATTAGGAATGCAGTTAATATCAGTGTTGTATCAATATAATCACCAGTGTCATAATCACCCGTGTCATACTGGAGTGGGTGTCAAAACCATGTACATAGTTAGTGCTATAACTGGCTATCCAGTGCTCAGCTCCTACTCAACCCAAGTAAGACAAACCTTCTCCTATTCCAACCTTCCAAAGCCATCCAAAACACCCCCCCCCACTTCAACATTCTTGCCAAAGACAATACCATCATCTCTCCATCAGAACACACAAAATTACTCGGTGTGGAAATAGACAACAAACTTAGATTTGACACCCACATATCTTTCACAATAAAAAAAGGTCACAAGAAACTTGGTGCATTATATCGAAGCCGCCAATTCCTAGCCAAGGCAGCTAGAATCTCCATAGACAATTCCCAGCTAATCTCCACCCTACTCTATGCAGCCCCCATACTTACCAACCTTAGACAGAGAGACCTACACAAGCTGGATGCTTGTTACAACAAAATTGCTAAATTTGCCACTGGAACCTCCTACCGCAGCCATCATTGTACCTCCCTTAAAGAACTAAACTGGCTAGAACCCCACAACTCCTTCACTTTAATCAACTCACCCTCACTCAAACTTATTAACCACCCTTTTAACATCCCTTCCCTTCAAACCCTTATCCAACCCTATCATCCCACTAGGCCCCTAAGATCAAGCAACAAAAATCAACTCAGTGTTATCAAACCCAAAAATTCAGCAGGAGAAGCCATATTTTCATGTACCATATCTAAACTTTGGAACAATCTTCCACCCTCTATAACTACTCTACCTTCCAGCAGCCTTTTCAAGACTGCGCTCAAATTCAACTTAAATTTGCACTGGCTTTGTCCTTGTTCTAATCCAGACTAACAACTCCACCCTTACCCCCCCACCTAGACTCTTAACCCAACTATACTACCACCACTACTAACCACAGTCAGAAATAGCTAGTTGTCTTTACATACTTTAAAATCTTGTCTTACAACTTTGTTACTAATATTATAAACAAGATATGATCTTAACTTGCAACATTTACTGTATATACTGTTGATAATCAATATCTTGTTATTGTATTAAAGCAAATAACCTGTAATGTTGCTTACTATTGCTGCAACTTTGTATCTCTATTTATCATGTACATGATGTGGAGCTTTTCTCCCCAGGCATCCACTGAAAAAGGACCTGCGTCCCGTCGGAATTTCCTGGTAAACAAATGTAAATAAATTAATTAAGTAAATCGGGAAGACTCTGTTACCATGTACTATAGCATTATAGCAGGCGTGAACAATGCCGCAGCCTGTACATATAGGATCACAACCAGATACCAGTAAAGACAAACCTTGGGCCACTTCCCAGGTATCTAACTTATGACATAATGCATGTCAATTAACTGGGCACATGAGTAGAATCATTTTAAGCAGGTTAGTACTTATACTTTCACAAACAGAAAAGTTATACATATGACTAGAGTAGTGAATGCTTAAAAGATCTTGGTTTATACTTTTATTGATTAGGGCTTGAAATAATCAAATCATCCATACAGCAAGAATAATTCATTCAGGGATATTTATAAAGAGAATGAACAAGAAATGATCTTAACTTTCATTCTTGAGTTACACATCATCCGGCAGCTGATGGCAAGAAAGGGCATTGACATACTGTACACTGAATGAACATCTGGGCTGTTAGCTCATATGGTTAGCAGCTACAGGTCTTTCATCTTCAATGTATTCATGCACTTGCTACTGAGAGTAATTCTTTGAAAGTGCTGTCACAAAGTAGTTTGTGACAGTATTAACTAGTAACCTGCTTAAAGTATTCACCTATGAAGATGTTATCTATGTACATTAATATTGCGGCTTCATGACTATTGGCAAGTTTTTTTTGCCTTCATTTTTCAAGGTGCAGTGAGTGAGCCAACTAAGTACAGTTTTAAAGATCATTTATACTTTCTTCCTGGCTGTATAAAATTAGCCAAATAAAGTACACTTTTAAAGGTTTATAATGCTTTCCTCCCAGCTATAACAAGTTTTTTTCATAGAGGTGAAAAGGGCAGACCAAAGAACAGGTTGCCAGCCAATGATAAATATTTTTATAACAGTGAGAGGTAGATTCTGATGTGGATCTGTAGCATACATGGGTATCTGGGTGGGGTGTGTGTTATTCTTTTGGCAGAAAACATGATAAAAGTCTGTTCATGGGTCAGTAAATATTGATGGTATGAACAGTGTCATGGTGGGCCTGTTTGGTTTATTGGTTAGCACACAGTCTAATAAAATGTTTGTCAGCATGACAGATGAATGTTATAGGTTAAGGGTGATTATTTTTGTGTAAAGAGGAATATTGTGAGTAAGCCATTTTATAGTCATTATTTTTCTAATTCCAGTAAGTATTCAGGTCATCATTGAGGGCTCCATTATAAGTGCTAAACAAACAATAATGCAGTTAACTTCCTGTTAGGGTCGTGGACCAATGTTATTCTAAATGTTTGATGTTCCTCTTCAGGCACTCAAACACATCATTTGGGATCATTATAACTTCTGTTACAAGAGAAGGCAGAAAGTAATACTTTAATACCACAGATGGTGGGGTAAGGAATATTTTTCTGTTCCTCCTGAGTATCAGCTATGTCAGAATTAGTATATTTAGAGAAGAGGAGTGAGACATGCACCGCCCACATGTATGATTCAGGGACTGTGTTGCTTTGAAAAAAATGTTTTTGTTTGTATTTCAGGTGATAAAGCAACCTTTCCTAGTGCTGACTTTATTTTTTGCAATGCTTCCAGTGTGATCATAGTAAATTCAGTTAACAACTTTGAATCTAACAGAAACTGGGCAGAAAGTAAATTTACATGCCCCTAAATAAAACACCAACTGATAAACTGTGCTCTGGACTCGCAATGTTGATTAGTGACTGGTAGCATAATGCCAGTAGTTTAAGACATGGCTCAGATACCCCTAGAATGTCATGTCTGTGCACACAGCTCCAACCTTTCAGGGAGCTGATCTTACTTTGAATACTCGCTACCCTCAGTGTAGTGATTTTTGACACTAAATAGTTTTGGTTTGTCAAAGGTGGAGAGCCAGAGTTAAATTTAATACTCACTAAAATGAATAGATTTGAGAAGCATACAAAGGGGTCCAGGGTATGCCCCAAAATACTTTTTTTTCACTGTCATTTTAGTGATAAACCAATATAAAGATAGATAGATAGATAGATAGATAGATAGATAGATAGATAGATAGATAGATAGATAAGATGTATAGATACAGTAGATATGCACACACACACACACACACACACACACACACACAGAAATACAATATACATTAACAGTATACCAATAAGCAAAAATTCAGGGGCCTTTTTCTAAGCACAATACTACCCTACATTACAGGCATTATAGGGAAATTGTGGACTATCCCGGCGTACAGAAACACTTTGAGGTTTCATGCCTCACAAGCCCCTGAGTGATCTATTATTTCCTTACAACACCAGCACTGTCAAGTGTTATTGCTTACAAAGCTCTCTTGACTGATTTTGGTGCTGCTGAAAGAAAATACCTTACCAGCACCTTCATTCGTACCTGTATTGATTTCTACTATGATCATGATTGAAGAAAGGATTTCAAAAGTGGATGAGCTTAACAACTGCAGAATGTTTTATCAATCTTCACCCTTGCACCATGCGCAGCTGTAATTCAGTTTGTCTCCTATCTTACAGTAACTTTCCTTTGAAGATAAAATCTTTCTAAGTGAGATTTTCAATTTAGTGCAGGAAACCATATTAAAACAGTAAGGGTTTACTTCAGTACTGTTATTGGACTGAAGACCATCTATGGATAGAATACAGACATTAAAACCTCTCAAAGTATGGTAGGAGCCTGACTCTCTTTCAAGAGCATCTGGTGGAAGCTAGACAAAATTCTCCAGCCTCTCCAAGGACAAGCAGTTTAGGTCCAAGAATCGCTTGATTAGTTCTATCATAATGGCAGTTATCTATAAAAGGAGCTAATAGGGGATACAGCCATTGCAAATCCACCCAGCAGGGAGTTTATGGTGGTTAACATGATGAGTAAGTGGATGTGTGCATCAGGTACCATTAAATTATGGGCCGTAAACTTGGTAGTATTTTATTAGGAATTGGGGGTCCAGGGTATATACCAAAATACTTTTTTCACTGTCATCGTAAGGATGAACCAATATAAATAAAGATAGATAGATAGCTAGATAGATAAGCTGTATAGATACAGTAGATATAGATATGCATGCACACTCCTACACACACACAGACACAAACACACACATACACACACACTCACAGAAATACAATACACATTAACAGTAGACCAATAAGCAAAAATACGGGGGCTACTAGACTACTATTGCTTTTGTAGTTAGGAGAGCTTTGAGTACAATGTCACTGTTGGTATTTACTTAACCAGGCATATCCAACAAGTGGAACGTCCACAGAGGTCTCTCACTAAATGAATACAGGACATAAGTAACATATCCTGTGCAGACCACCTCAAGGCCCTATTATCCCTGCATTCCATCTCCTACAAGCTGTTGAGGGGAGATCTATGCCTGGAATACAGGGCAATGTCAGACTCCACTCTGAAGGACCTCCTGCATATCCACAAAATAAACACCACCAGAATTATCCATCCTAAAGACTTAAACCTTGCCTGTGATATAAATAGTACCACGCTCCAGAGACCTCAACCTCATTACTACAATCAACATGCTGGAGGGACAGGTTCCTCACCCAGAGACTGCCCATGCTCTGGAATAGACTTCACATACATGTCAAGCAGAGCACCTTGCTGTTCTTCTTCAAGAGATCTCTTGATGAGTGGATGGAAAATAGAAACTTCACCCTGGGGATCACTCTAGTGGTTCTACTAGACAGAGGCACTAGGAACTAAGGTTGGGTGGCACAATGCCAGGGTAATCCTATGGGCTAGGCTTGTAAAGGTTCCAGGGCCATTAGTCTAGTACACACCTATGAACCTATACTTTGTGTGCCATAAACTATAGCAAGACGCTTGCTAAAATGTAGTAAGTGACTTGCTACAGTTTTAAATTTTGTTTTGCTCCTGGGACACAGAAATGGGCTTTGCATTGCTGGTTAGGAATATCAATAAGATTGGAATGGACCAGTAATGGCACCAGACACTAAATAAGCCAGCAATGCCTCTGTATCTATCTATCTATCTATAGCTTTAACTGTATTTATTGTTTTCAACAATTTGTTTTTACAGGGCAAGTGGGTTTGTCACCATTCCCTTTTTTTCACCCACAGCCTAGCATCATTAGATGAATAACTGTAGAAACATCTTCCTACCCCTAGAAAGTTTGTAATGGTCCCTGTATGAACAGATGCATTGTTATATTAATTAGAATGTAAATTAAGTTTAATATTAATACATTGTAAAAGCTGTACATTTATATGTATCATATTATTTAACTTAGTAATTTTTGAATGTACAAACTTATAAAATATCTGTATAGTGTGTGTGTGTGTGTGTATATATATATATATATATATATATGTATGTATATAGGTAATGGGTTGGAGGATGGCTTGTATGCCAGATAAAGGTCACCTTTTAGCAGTCTGTAGGATACCAAGCATAGTGTTGAAAAGCACAATACCTGGATTATAATTTCAAAGTTCAAAATACTGAAGACCATAAAATTGCACTTCTGGACTTTCTGCCCTACATGACTCATGTTAGCACTTGTTCCTGAGTCCACACCCCTGCAGTAGCCATGTTAGCAATTATTCCTGGGTCCACACCCCTGCAGCAGCCATGTTAGCAATTATTCCTGGGTCCATGCCCCTTCTGCACCCATGCTAGTACTTTTTCTTGGATTTAAACAGGTAGTTTTCAACATTGTTAGACATTGTGATCTTTAGCATTTTATTTTATGATTAGCTTACTTTGCTGATTTCCTATATTTTTGACTTTCCAAGTAGCCATGGGTATCCACAAATTCACCCTAGCTTCACTGGCCTATCCCTCCACAAAAAAGGAGGTACTGTCTAAAGATGGCTACTGGCAAGGCATAAATGGTCACAAGACACATTTGCCTATTATTTCATATGATTCTCAAAGTCAAAAAGGTTTCCAATAACTACTCTTAATTAGAACTCTCATAGATGATTAGCATATAATACATTTCACTAGTCTAAAAGATATTCATATATATATATATATATATATTAGTCCAGAGGCAAATTTTACCCGGTAGTGTTGTGTGTATGCATATACACACCCAAGTAATCTGCACAAGTAGTAAATCCCCCCTTAGTCTGGTCTCTCAGTCCCTCATAGAAGTAGGTACACTTCAGTGACCAGGGTCCCGATGGTCTTGTAGATCAATTGCCTTATACACACCTATGAATCTACGAATATCACAGATCCTGACCACTGAACAACATACCTTGTCTTTGCTTGGTGTTCATCTATCCCCTTTGTTTCTTATATAGGTAAAAATACTGTTAACATTCATTTTACCAAAGTATAACCTATCTATACCATTGGTGTTAACTTGTGCTACATAGTATCTAACATGCTTACACATGGAAGGAGATGTTACAGTGTGAAGTTTAAGAACGACACACCACAAATGGGTCAAAAGAGAAAAAGAAGGAAGTCTATTCTTAAGAAAACAGCTAGTGATACATCTGGTGAGGATTCATCCTCTTATACTTACACTGAAACGGATCGACAGCAAACGTCACCAGCATATAAGAAAACGTGTTCTAATGAACAAGGAAGTTCAACTCAGGGTATGGGTTCAGTCCCTTTATTAGTAGAAAATGGAGGAGGAGGGGTAGGAAGTACAAGTGTAGACAGCTCTTTGGAGGCAGTATTGAACCTTTTGGAACCCAGATACATTTTGAAAACAAAGTTCTTAACATTTCATCTGTTGTATTGTCAGCTTCAGATTATGTTATACTTAATAAAGGACTGAATTTTATACCCATTTTTTTTTTGTGTTATGGAAGATACTTTTGTGGAGGATCTGTATTCATTTTGCAGATTATTAAATCTTAAATTGCATTTCCATGATGTTGGTTCTGATGGTGACATTATTCACTCTTGTGGTTTTTGGGTTTACAAATTTAGTTTTATTCCACCTATGAACAAAAATGTAGAGATATTATAAAAATGCATTTTGAGAGAACTACATTTTAGTTCTAACCAGAATAAAAATCTCTTTCTGCATAATTTAACAGCATCAGAAATGGAAGCCATGGATAGGTTAAGGAATAATAAAAATATTATTATCCAAGCAGACAACGGTGACACTATAGTAGTGATGGATTGGTTGATGTATGTGGAAGAAGCAGATAACAGTTACAAGATGCTAGATTCTATACATGCATGCCTATTGATCCTACACCCAGGTTCAAAAAGGAAATGGATTGTTTTTTTGGAAAATGCAGTTAGTGAAGGAATTATCAGTAAAAATATTTCATTTCATCTACAAGTAAAGGATCCTTTACCACAATATCTATATCTTCTTCCAAAAATACACAAAGATATTAATAAACCACCGGGGAGACCTATAGTATCTGGGAAGGGTTCTCTCACTGAGCCATTGTCTGGTTTCTTAACCCCATATCTTAAACCATTGCTGAAAGGGGTTAGGGCATGGCTGCAAGGTACTACAGCATTTTTGAATATAATTTCTGATACTCAATTGGAGCCTGGTTGGGTAATGTGTACACTGGATGTGACTTCATTATACACAAGTATTCCACATTGGGCAGGATTGTCTGCACTGGAATACTGTTTGGATAAAATTCCATTATACAGCCCAGGTTTTAATACCTTTTTCCTGTGTTTGGCAGAACATGTCCTCACAAAAAATGTTTTTATTTCAACAATAAATGTTATTTACAACTTAAAGGGACAGCTATGGGTGCATCGTTTGCACCCATATATTCTGATTTGTTCATGGGATACCTTGAACAAAATATTATCTATGATAGTAGTCACAATCTGTTTTGTGATAAAATAGATATTTGGAGACGTGACTTGGATGACTGCTGGATGGTGTAGAAATTGGATGCAACATTTACATGAATTTATGCAATATCTGAATGAAAATAAATGGGGGATCAGATTTACGGCCAACTATGATTTGGTGTCCATTTCTTTTTTGGATGTCAATTTAGTTAGACAGCAGGATGGTACGTTGACCAGTTCCGTGTTTAGGAAACCTTTTCATTCAAATACATTGTTACATGCCTCCAGCTGTCATCCTAGACATGTGATCAGGAATATTCCTAAGTCTCATTTTATGAGGATTCACCATATTTGTTCCAACACAGAAGATTATATGCACTTCAACCAGAATCTAATTGAACATTTTAAGCATTGTGGTTACCCCACAGATAGGTTAATGAAAACTAGTAATGAAGTCCAGAAATTATCTAGAAGTGATTTACTTCAGTACAAGAAGCATGACAATTGGAGCCACCATACTAAAATTAGATTTATCACCAGTTATGGTAGGAATATTCATCAGACTTTTGAGCCTTTGCACCTGCCTTCCATGCAGGATTTTTGTTGACAAGGAAGGAGATATAACATTAGTCTTAGTGGTTTTGCTCCTAGACTGTACTTTTCTCTTTTTTGTGTAATGTATCCCCACTTTGACTGTTAAGCCTCAGTTCCTCCCCCAGATGAGTGTTGCACAGTTGTCCCAGTCCCCTTCAATAACACACATCACACCAAATGACATTTGACGACCTTTATTAAATTTCCATGACATAGCTTTGATCACCAACTTTATTAATTTTAACTATTCATGATACAATTGATTCTAAATACAGCCTAACACCCTTGTAATGTTAATCAGGGCAGTGTACCTACTCACCCTGCCCCAGTAAGCAGCGTCCATACCTCTACTCACTTACTTTACTTATGAAGCAGCGTCCCATCTCACTTCATACACCATTCATTGTAATGTTAATCAGGACAGTGTACCTACTCACCCTGCCCAACAAGCAGGGTCCATACCTCTGCTCACTTACTTTACTTATGAAGCAGTATAAAAAATAAATTAAAAAGAACCACTCGCTGAGTAAAAGCAAGTTTACTGAAATAGATATCACACACTCCGTAGTTTGATACAAAATGTAAGCGCTTTCATCAGGCACACAGACCAAACTTCATCAGACAGTTCAATAATACAGCAGTTCAGCTTTTATAAAGCCCCCACCCCCTACAATTGCTTACTCAATTAGTATAAATCTGGTTTAATTAAACCAATAAATGATACATACAATGCACTTCAATACAAAAAAATTATTAAAACAAACCTGTTTTGCATACATATATTGAATAAATAAAATAAATAAAATGCAACTGTACTCAATACACACATACTTTGTTCCCCCATCAGTAAAAAATACAAGAAGAATTGCATCATCTGTCCAATACTCTAAGCTTTAATTTACTACTGATAGAAATAGTATCATTCAACCCTGGGGGAACATGGGCATTGAGGAAGATTGAGCAGCATCCCAACTCACTTCATACACCATCCATTGAATTACCTTCCACCAAATAAGCACCATCCTTACCTCAAGCTTGCTTATCTCTTCAGCAAGCTTCCTCCAACTACTCATTTCCTTTCCCCAGATCCTTGAAATGAACATCCAGACATCAGTGGGGGAACAGAAGAGGGCAAGCCTATTCCTCTTCTCTGCCAACCAGCCTGACAAAGCTGTTCCCCCTCCCTTCTACCAAAATTGTTCAGTCCACTTCCCATAAAGGGAAGGGTCAAGCCAAACATCATTCAGTGTACCCATCATCTGTAAAGCACCTTAGAATCCACCTTGCCATACCCTCACTGAAACACACCCTAATGAAAAGTAAAATTACTGTGACCCCACTGTAAAAACAGAACATCCACACCAAGATAAAACATACCCTTTTAACCCACTTCCTTCAAAGTGGAAATCATGGCTCAACCTGAACAGATTGACAACCTATAACCACAACAAAACCACAAACTATAACCCCTTGAACTCAAAAGACACCCAGTCAAAACTTGTATCAAGTCGCACACCCAGTACCCTGTCAGCTGTAACATATCACCTTAGCCCACCAACTACAGAGTTCTGAATGTGCAACAACTGAATTACCGTAGTGAATAGTCTAACTCCAAAACCTTATGTTTTAACCTTAGATGGTGGAAAACCAGCACCCCTTGACCTAGTTCCTGAAAACTTGCCTATACTTAAGCAATGAAGTACTCTACATGCCCAGCCATAAACACCCCCAATTCACTCATTACCAAATCTTACCCCCGTTTGTCCCTGGTCTTTCCCCTTGAAAGCTCCCTTTCTTTATGTAACCTATACCACTAGTAGGTAATTAACACCTGTCCTATAGCTGCCTTATCCTGCAACCAAGCTCCCTTTAAACCTTCTAACTCCCCTGTAACCACACACCCAGTTCCTAAAACTACTCCAACACAGCCACCTACCTACCATGCTTCCTAAAACCCTATCTACAAAATTCACCCAAACCTGAAGAGAAATGACCCTTGTGCTATTCTGTAAAACCTTAACCTGGTATGTAACATTAACACTACGTACTCAAGGGACAAATTTGTCGCACCAATACCATCCATTAGGAACAAACTCCAGCATCCTATCCAACACATCATTGGCCCTTCTCCCACATACAGTTCAAACAACTGGATGAGTGAATACAAGCACCCCAAGGTTCCAGGAAAGCCAGGATTGAACTTCACTGGCTTGCAAGAGCCATAGGGCTGTAGCCTAATAAATCCCTATGCTCCTATGAATGTTGTAACTCTACTCATCCTGTGGGATCCCCACACTCCCCATAAACTGTCCCCAAATGTTTCCCCCCTTTAGCCCTCTACCTACCTCTTCCTTACTTGCCCCTTATTTCAACACAATAATCAGCTCCCACTAATTAAACAGAGAGCTCTAACATTAAGGTGATTACTCAGACCCTCCTTGTGCCCCATTCCAGCAGCAAGAACATCCATCCTATCAAAAGCTCACCTTTCAAATCCCTTTTCACACCACCGCATGATGCCTTCTGCACTTCAGCCATCTGCAAGGAAAAGAAAAACAATAAATTCTATAAGCACACATACCAATAATTACTTAACCTCTAGTTCTGGCTTAAGTATAATTTGGTAATCAACTCCTGCATCAGCTACTCTCTCAGACAACTAATTAGTATATCTTTCATTCCTATATAATCTTCTGCAGAGGTTGCCTGATAAGACTCTTCTACTTTTGATAACTCCAAATATTCCCAGAGGTAGCGGTCTCTAAATGCCCTCCATACCTGAATAAAGTCTCCTGTTTTTGTGTGAGACACTATACAAGTTCAGTATTTTAATCTTTTATAATACCAAATTTTTGCATTCACCCATGCCCTTTGTATATTTCCACTGTGCTCTTTCGAATTTACTCATGTTTGTTTCCTATAAGGTTTCTAGGTTATTATACCGTACTCTACATTATAGCTGATCTTTAGCAAATCAACTCTAACATAATTCAACAGACTGTAGCATACACATTTTTAACACTAAAAAAGATCCTATGATAAAATGATTCTTTGAAAAAAGACAGTATGCATATGTATTTATTTACATATATAGTACAAATGCATACAGTATATATTTTTATATGTGTATAATCAATTACATACACACACATGCACGGGCACACACATATTCATACACAAACACACACACTTACAAGTGCTTCATGTGTTGATGAATATAGAAGATATAGCCATATAGCTATTTAACTATGCCTCTCTATATATTTTAGCAATGTATAGGTATGCCCTTGTATACACGTGCACACACACACACACACATGCACAACACACACACACACACACACACACACACACACATAACATAGATTTCTGACAAATAGCCTTAGAAGGGAAGTAATAGATTTATGCACACTATTAACAACTCATTAAACAAGTAATTTTTCATGGTACATTTTACTGTTGAAAAAGTGCCCTTGTAGTCAATCTTTACACCAACTTAAAAGACATTGGTAAGACCAGAGACCTTAACCTGAATGCACATTCAGTTCACTTTATAGCATTTGTTTTCTCCAACAGTGTAACTAAATTATCTTTATTATTCTGTGTTACTGTTGAAATATTGCTCACAGCACTAGCCTTCATGTTTCTGCATGGATTTCCTCACATCTGCTGATGTTATTTATTTCTGTCTTTATATTTATTTGGTATCCTGTGCTATTTATTTTTATTTTTGTATCCATCTGTGCTTTTTATTTATAATTTTGTTCATCTGTTAACCTGGTAAGCAACCTAAACATTGCCTGGTTTCAGGGGTAGCCAATGAGCACAGTTTTTTTTTCAGTTGTTTGCTCGTAATCCTACAGTGTTGAAGTAGAAACAAAGGGGAACTGAACCCAGGACTTCCTAATCAATGCTATTGATGACTTCTGTTTTAACCATTTGATTCAGACTGGTAGACAAGATTCCTTCCATATAACTTCCCGGTCTGACGTTTAAAAGTTCACCTGTACACATGATTCATTCTTCTTGCCATTATGTTGTGTCTAGCTCACATTTATACATATATAGTATATTATAACTAAAGACACCATAATAAAGAAAGTGTCGATTCTTGCTCATGCTACAAGATTGCACAAGAAGCCAGATGCTAGAAAATTTTATCCAAGCACATGCATAGCACACCTGTGCATGCAATGGTATTAGGATATGTGACAGATGCTACAATATGCATGATGAAAATATGTGTAAAATGTTTATTTTTAAAGCAGGCCTTAAATTATATAGAGATCTACACATTGCAATATCCACCAGAACAAATGCAAAGTATTTCATTGATCTACAAAAAGTGTTGGCTGAATGTACCACTAACAGACTAGAAACTCTAAAACACAGGACAGTATGCTTTATTTGTGGTAAAAGTTTGTGGTGAGCAAATGACAATTCAAAAGAAAGATTCTATAGCAAATTTTGCGAGATAAGTCATGATGAATGGATGTATAGGTGGACATGAGATAAACAGAAAATTCAGAATAGGATATAGAAGGCTGTTGCAAAAGTTGTGGACAACATTAATTGATTAACTCTTTCAGAACCCACATATGATAAAAAAAAAAAATTATGCAAGGCATACCATGCTTGAAGATACATAATATAACTATAAAGAATCATGACAAAATAAAGATTATTTCAGTGCTTCAGTAATGTCAGCTGGAAAACTAAAAATGGAAGCCGGATATAGAATGATCAGAACATAAGTATCTCTTAATGATCCTACATGATGGGTTTACAGAGAAATTCACTAAAGGCTGGAAATGTGTAGGAAACTGATGAAGCCCAATGGTTCATCTTATGGTAAAGGTTTGTAAAAGAATTTCAGGTAATGCGCATGACCCCCACCAGAATGGTTACTAATGAAACAAAAGTGAAATATTTTTGCATATTAGTGGGCATCCATCCTTGTGATTTGTCCATCTCATAAACACAATGAAATACATAGTTAATTGTACGTGAAAACTCACATATCAGCATTCAAAACCAAGAAATGTATATAGACTATGGTTGTAACAAGATAAATTTATATAGCTCCAGTGTGACCTTTAATGAAATTATATAATTAATTTTGTAATCAGAGATGTACAGATGATCAAACTCATCCATGGAGTTAGAAGGACCAAATGTAAAAAATCAGAGAGTAAAGGATGTCTGCAGACATGTTCAGAGCCAAAAGGTGATTGTTGATGTCCATTAACCATGACAGGAGACAATGCCTCCACAGAGATGATGGATTCCAATATCCCATCACCTGCAACAGATTCACCATAATAAGATGCGTCTTCAGAGGGATCTACTTTTAAATCACAAATCCAAACTTCATATTGCTGAAACAAAAATAACAAATACTTACAATCCCAAAGTGCCAATTTTTCTCAGGGCAAGTAAACACTTGTCCAAAACATAATGTACCACACCTAGGTAGGAGACTGTGCCCCCACCCCCTTAACTATATATACCAACTCTGGGATCACACTACAGTGGAGAAAAGGGCATATTTCCCCTTGTAGTGCAAGTACTCTCCATCGCTTTAAACCATGTCTCGGTAACTGCACAGATGTATATACTCTTGAGCGTGAGGAGGGGGTGTAGCTTTTTATTTTGTTCCTGGCAGTGAACAGTAACACCAAGAGGTTTCATTGAGCTGATTTTGCTGTGTCAGTATATTTGTCAATTAGGCATTGCCTAAAAAGGCACTATGGTTGGATAAAGTTTTAGCCAGTATTTGAAAGCCTTTTCTGACACCTGCTTAAAATCCAAAAAGCCAGAAGGATCGTGAGCCCCACTTTCACTGTCTGTATTCAGACTGAAAATCAAGATCAAGTGAGCTTTTTCCCCTTCTGCTCCACGAGAGGTTTCTCTCCTCCCTAAGCTCACCTTAGGATGCCTGCATTACTCTTTGACAGGTGTACTGGCCCAGCCAAACTCCCCACCTGACACTGTCTCCGGAGCGGGTTGTGCCCGGATGCCCAGGTGCTTGGAGCCAGAAGCGAAAGTCTCAGTGGGACTCAAAGCGAAAAAATGATGAGTAGTGGTATTTCACTGGCGGCAGAGGCCTCCCTCTTATTCTACACCTCTCATGTCTCTTCACAGTGCCAGACTAGAGTTAAGCTCAACAGGGACTTCTTTTCCCACTGATTCTGCCTAGCCCATTCCCTTGGCTGTGGTTTCACTAGGTAGTAGGAAGGGACAGTGGGAATCTCATTCATCCATTCATGTGCATCACTAATTAGATGATGAGGCATTTGGCTACCTTAAGAGAGTCAAAGTTACTACCGCCATTTACCCGCACTTTATTGAATTTCTTCATTTTGACATTGAGAGCACTGGGCAAAATCACATTCCGTCAACACCTTGGCAAAGCAATGTTGTCTGTTAACCATGTCCTCTCAAGCTGACAAATATTGGTTCCCCTTCAAATGACACCAGAAGACAGCCAATTGTTAAAAATCAATAATCTTTTGCTCATATTGTGACATCACCCTCAGTGATGATAATATGCTACTCAGTGCTAGGCTCATACCAGCTTGAGATGTATAGTCTGAAAGCTCCATAATGTCTCCCTTCATATAGTCCAGGTACATTGCAGATCATTTACAACTACATGGACTATGATGGAATCATACTGGTACCTGTGGTGTAATGATTTGTCTGTGTACGTGATTTGGCAGATACCAACTCCATATAAGTTACTAACCATTTCTTCTCTTGTTTTAGCCTAGTTAGGAGGACATCAGTATGTCTTACAATGGAGTCCTCTGTGATGAGAGTCCTGGGAAGTGTATGTTTGCTTCCCTCAGGGCCTTAGTGTTTGGGACACTGTTCAGTGCAACTGTATATGCAGTGTTAGGTATTCTTTTTTTCTGAGAGTCTGAGTTTACTGAAACATAGCTTTGACAATAGACAGTCTGGGCAATATTTGTTGTTTAGGAATATTGCTTTTTATGTGCCTCAGCATACATTAATCTATTTCAGCGCTGTGTGCTATGGGTGTTTTGTGCATGGTTTCGACAACCTCATGTACACTTGTATGTAAGAGTTTAACCCCAGTGTCATTTTACAAGTACAACTGTTACATATTGTGTCTGTTTCTCTAAGGATTAATTGGTTGTTGGTAAACATGAGACAATTGCTACCTGGTCTGAAGATTCCAATATACACCAAGCTGGCTACGAAGAAGCTAGAAATTGCATATCCATGCTCATACCTCTCAACCTCTTAGATCAAGAAATCTGGACAAAGCCAAAAATAATGGGGGAGCAAGGCTAGCCACCCAGTGATGTAAACTTTGGGTCTAGATGATTGCCACAGCGGAAGTGACACACCTACCCCATGTGCAAAATAGGAAAAAGGGATTGAGGATGGATGAAAGACCCAAAATAGGGACAGTTTTTAAGTATTGCTCTTAGAAACTTATAAAGTTGATAGAATAACAAGTTTTGCATTAGCATGAATTTTCTGAAGGATGTGAAGTCTAAAAATCAAATGGCTGCCATTATTTTCTGACTTCAGTCCTCAATGATTTTCCAGTGATTTGCCAGAAATTTTGATTTTATGAGAAACCAAAAATATGAGTCAAAAAATCTGGACATTCTGCGAAAATCTGGACAGTTGAGAGCTAGGTCCATGCTGTCCAGTCCTTTGATTGGTGAGCTACAAGGGGGTGGAGTATTTGGGATAGAAGGTTATTAAGCATGCTTTGTTGATGCAGCATAATAAGGGTGCTTTACTGTGGTAGATTATTCTAAACAGTACTAAATTCTACTAACTTTATTGTTTACACAATACTGAATTTATAGGTATTGCCACATGATGCCTAATTAGCTGCTCTGAGCTTGTTGGCTCGTAAGGTATTCATTCTATATTTACTGCTTTACAGGTTACTGTTTTATGCAGCATTTTGTTTGCTTTCTAAGATGGCTCTAAGTGAAACAATGGGTGGAAAGAGTAAAATAACTTTTACAGCAGACAACAGCAATAAAAGAGGGGAAGGTGGGACTTTGGAAATCAGATGGCCAGAAGAGGCAGAGGACAGAGGTGCAGCCTTATAAAACCAGAACAGGAAAAGGGTGACAGGGTTAGAAAAAACAAGCTAGCTAGAGAGGGAGCCAATCAAATAAAGCAAATATTGCATACTAGTGGTGGTGTTATTTTCACAGTCTATAGTTTAATATTGAATGAGTCTAGCTAATTGTAGGTAGGTGTTGTGACTTTATCATGTCATAGAGGGAGTTCTGTAGCTAGTTAATATATGGTATGGGACCTTTCTGATGGTTATTTGGACATGAAGAGGCTATAGTGCATTATGCAGCTTTATCAGCCTTGATGTCAGTCTCTTTTGGATGAAGATTTAGACACCTCCACCATTAGAATGTTTTAGAACGGATATTGAAAATGGTATATTATTGAAAGAGTGGTGGAAAATGGGAAAGGTTAGCACAGGATGTCATGGAATTTGGGCCAAAAGATAGTTTTAAATATGTGTGGATTATATGGAATGACAGTAAAAATGAAACAGAGGTTCAGCTACAAGGAATTTCCTAGAAAATGCAGATTGACTAAGCAAACATGCTAGATTTCTTCTGTCAGTGTAATTGTATGTTTCCAAGTATATAATGTTTTGTGCCTTTCTAGGTACATAATTTCCAGAAATGCAAAATTCATCCTTACCTTTCTAGGAATATCATCTCCAAAATTGCAAAATTTATCCTTCTTTAATACAAGGTGCTGAGAAGACCTCACTTGAAGTTTTGTGGGCCTGCTGGGGGACATCAAACAAGCGTAACCTTTGCAGTGAAGGGTTACCAAGAATGTAAGGGGAATGAGGAATAGGGAATATGAAGAAAAGTTCCAACCAATGGGACTTTATAAGTTGGGGGACTGAAGACAAGCAGTGATGTATGGATATCCTACACTGCCAGGCCTCATGGTTCGTAGGTTTATAGGTAAACATTAGGCTATCAGTCTGCAGACTATTACAAACCTAATCAATAACGACAAGTCAGAATCAGACCCTGCATGCTGTATTGCTTTGGTAAAGACCTTAGCCATTATGCCAGCCCCATCGCCCCTATGCCAATCCCACTCACAGGAGTAACAGAAGAGAAGATGAAGCATGGGTGAAAACTTTTAGGGATGTCTCTGAGGGCCACTTTCAGGAAATATTACTCCACTGCAGAGTGAGTAAAGATTGTAAATGTACCCATGGAACAGGCAGCACAGTGAGTTACATATGAATATTTATAGGTTCATAGGTTCATACTAGGCTATCTGCCCTAGGGCATTTACAAGCCTAGCCAGAGTGTGTTTGGCTTTCGCCACCCCTTGGAATGAGTTTACTGTGCCCTTTTTAAGGTTGTGTTTACTATGCCTCTGTCTAGTAGTGACACAGAAGTGATCCCCGGGGTAAACCTACGATCTCCCATCCACTCGTCAAGATTTTTCTTGAAGAGAGTCAGTGAGGGGCTCTGCCTAACATGGACTGGGATTCTATTCCAGAGTGAAGGGAGCCTCTGGGTTATGAATCTGTCCCTCCAGCATGTCCTATTTCTGTGCTGAGGTTCAAGTCACTCGATCGCGTAGCTCTAAGGGATTTGGATTTTCTGAGGTGGAGCATGTCCATTAATTCAGGGTTGGACATGGCTTTGTACGTCAGGCATAGATCACCTCTGAGTAGGCGGTATGCAACTGAGGAGAGCTGGAGTTTCTTTAGTCGAGCAGAATATGGCATCTGTTTGAGTCCCTTGATCCTCTTAGTGAGGAACTTTTGGGGTCTTTCTAGTTGTTGCAGGTGTCGGGTAAGGTATATCCCAAATGGGGCATTGTACTCAGTTATGGGCCTGATAAGGGATGAGTAAAGGGGCACAATGACCTCCCTTGATCTAGATGTGAATCCTTTCATGATAACGTGGGCTATATAGAAGGTCTTCCTAACCACTTTGGAAATGTGGTTGTCAAAAGAGAGGTTACTATCAACTTGGGTCCCCAGGTCCCTAATTACTTCTTCTGTACTTAATGGATTACCTCCTATGTGGTAATTTGTGGGCACTTTGTTTTTGCCAAAGGGTATAACTATACACATTTTGGCGTTTAGTTTAAGGCCATGGCTCTGGCACCAGTTATCCGTCTCTATGAGACCCTTTTGGAGGATGCTTGTGTCAGCTGGAGTGTTACTTAAACAACTTGAACACTGTGTTTGTAGAGAGGGCATTGCATCTTTGCTATCTTATTTTAAAAATATTTGCACCAAGGTTGAACCAACAGAAAATCTGACCACTTACTTGAGACGTCATTCATCTCAGTGTCAAATAAAAGTATCCAGCAATTGTTTGCCAGTCATTTAAAACTAAAATATGAAATCTAAGTTAAATTAGAACTCTAGAAGTATCATGATCAGGCATTAGAAAATAAAATAATATAGAACAGTTAAATAGGGCTGCCCATAATACTCAGTATATCTGATGTATAATATGATGCCACCACCCAAAACAAAGTACTACATATTACATTTTTATGAATGATTGTCTGTTCTAATAGTGTGTAACTCTAACTTTGAATTTTAGAGTACTGTAAATTGTCATCCATCCACTTGATATAAATTGTATCATGTCTACAAATGTCTTTAAATTGTACACATATCTGTAATATCTATTAAATGTCTGTATTTGTAGGGAGCCTGGGCATCTGCTAAAAATGTGTTCCTGACCCAGTCAGACTTTCCCAGTCACCAAATGTCAATAAATAAATAAATTATGTTGGTATGTAAACTATACTTACTTCCATCACTGTTGTTTATTATCTGAATTAAACAGTGCCATGAAATGGATAAAGTCCTGACTATGTCCCTGGTTACCTAGGTTTCATTAGTGGCTCATATGTCTGAGGCACTGGTGTGGGAGAATTGGCATATGCACATTCTTAGGAGGAGGGCATTAGTTCATGTACACCATGCAGCATTAGATCCCCAAGTGGAGTTGCAGCAATATTCTACTACACCCCCCCAAAGTGTAGCTATCAAAACGCATCAGGGTGGGTGTGTAATTAGGGGAAGTCACGGCAAAAATAAGAAAAATACTTACAGCACGTTTAGCCTCCATATGGGTTTTGTACCAAATGAATGGATGATTATTCCCCTGAATAAAGGAAGACTTTTTACAAAGGCAATTATAGACCCATTAGTCTCATGTGCAAATCCATGAAAAGAATTATCATGGAATTAATCAATAAGGATATAGGGAACCTCCAAACACTGGACCCATCTCATTTTGGATTCCTCAAAGGCAGGTGAGGTGTAGTCAGCCTGGCTGACTTTGTTAAAAGGTCACCAAAGCAATGACAAAGGTAAAATGATCCACACTGCCTATGTCAACATGGCCAAGGTGTTGTCACACTCTCCCACAGAGGCATAGTAAAAAAGCTTAGAAAGCTCATCAGAAATACTCCATGGACCTAAACCTCTTCTTTAGCAGAATGATTTAGGAGAGGCAGATGTTTCTCACAGAGGATGCCATTGCTCTGGAACACACTCCCCATCCACGTAAAACAAAGCTGGGAAATAGGACATTTACCCCAGGACTACCACTCTGTAATACTAATTGACAGAATCAGCTCCTAATTGCTGTATCCCCTCTAAATATCTGTGTTATAGTCCAGTAATTATCATTAGGATAATGTATAAATATAGATCTTAGAAAGCATTCGGTGAATCTAAACTCCAATGGGATTGGGTTAATTTTAAGCATCAAATGGGGAAAATTGGCTATACTTAAAATGGTTCACAAGGGCAGTTTGTCTAGTACTTATCTATGAACATATAATGCCCAATTTCCAGAGTGCATGAAACACTATATGAATAAATATACCAATTTCAACACGTCAAAGAAAATAACACCATATACATCAAGAATCCCTAGATGTTTACCATGTAAAACAACAAACCTTAGTTAAAGTGGCGGGTTTTGCTTGATTGGTAGCACATGATGTACGCTATGTTATATATTTGAATGTGGAAATGTACTTGTATTTCTTGTTCCTGAAGAAGAAGCGCTTCAAATAAATATTCAGTTTTGCCGTCTCGCTGGTTCGGTTTCTGTTTCAACAGTACCTGTTTTTAATTTTATACGTTTTGGTGTTTGTTTTTATAAAGTTTACAAGATTGCTCAAAAATATTAAAAAGCAGTTAAGTAACAGATGAGGAACAGTGGTAGGCTAACAGCATGAATCAAGTGCCATCCTTTTCAAGAGATCGCTCCACCTCTATAAAAGCAGGCAAGATGAGTAAGCCCTGGGGTGCATTGGGTATTATGTTAAGAATACTTATATGGGTACTTTCTGAAGGATGATAACTAGTATATTGTTATAATAAGAGTAGTTATTTTAGTAAGAGTTTATAAATGCTAATTATGCATACAGAACACACAATTAGCAATTTTATATGCACTTTATTATGTAATGTTCTGTTGCTAGACATTTTTCTTTTGTCCAGTGTTACTCTCTGTTAGTCTAAGTCACCTGATAGTGGTCTAAATAAGTTAACCGAAAAGTAACTTCAGCGAACGGACTACATCAAACATAAAATCAACAAATGGCCGTTCATTGAACGTTCACATCAGTGAATGCTTTTCCCAGGGCAGTGCGTTACTTGGCCAGCATTAGGGAATTTGCCCTTTTCCTCACTATAGTGTGATCTCGGAGTTGGTATATATAAGTAGGGGGGTATGGGGGTCATAGCCACCCACCTTGGTGGGTTTGATATACTGCGTGTGTGTGTGTGTGTGAGACAGTTGGTATTTTGGTCAAGTAACTCACTGCCCTGGGAAATGCGTTTGCTGATATGATCATTCAATGAATGGCTGTTCCCCAATTTATGTTCGATGAACATCCGTTCACTGAAGTTAGTTTTCGATTAAATAATAAAGACTTACCTGATCGTGGCTGCATGTCAATAACTGAAAAATATTTTTTTATACAAAAAAAGTAGATTAAATAAAAAAATGCATGAAAGCTATGTCTTTTGAACTGTGTGTGTGTGTGTGTGTGTGTGTGTGTGTGTGTGTGTGTGTGTGTGTGTGTGTGTGTGTGTGTGTGTGTGTGTGTGTGTGTGTGTTGGGAGGTACAACCTCCCAGCTCTAGAGTAGATTTCAACCCCTGAACCCCTAAACTTAATTAGTTCATCTCACTGTTCTCTAAACTAAGAGGGCAACAGCAAGCTTCACTGGTAGTAATCTCATACAGATTATGTGCATTTTGATAATTTGCAGATCACTGGGCACTTGGATGTCTCAATACTATTACAATATTCACTTTATAGATTTCATTTCACTAAATATAACTCAAAGTTCATTCAGGCAGTATCTTCAGCACTAAATAGCACACCTGCTCTCATCTTAAATATATATCACTATATACTAATGCCACCAGAACTTTCTCACTTTCTCCTGTCTCCACTAAAACCACAGCTTTAGCAGCTGACCATCTTCTATGATAATATGTAAAACTGTCTGCTGAAGTCATAACCTACTCAATATCTATACTCATTAACAAGTCTATATCACAATCTTATGTTCCAAAAGTATAGAAAATACACTTTCCCACCACAAAAATAGGGAAAATCAGTGGAATTGTCCAAAAATAGACCTGTAGCCATATTCTCTCCATTAATCAGAAATGTTAGAAAGATGCATCTATTATCAGCTACCAAAATATTGCCTAGATAAAAACATACTGACCAACCAACATAGCATTCCTCTCTTACATAGCACCAACACAGCTATCAAAATGCAATAACACAATTAATGAATGAAGGAAAACTGGTTACTTCTATAAATAATACAACTGTCAAAAGCATTTGACTTTGTCTCTCATAAGAAACTGCTACAAACATATGTATACTTGACCTAGGCATCTCCAATTCAACAGCAACGTGGTTCAGAAAGTATCGGTCTAACAGAGTCATAATGTCTAAAATGGCAATTAGTCTGCTCATCCATCCTACCCATACTCACAGCATTCCCCAGGGTGCCATCTTGGTCACTTTCTCTTTAATATCTTCTTAAACAAACATTAAGCTGCTGCTGGACTGGGTACTATTGTAAAATATACAGTTGTCTCTGTCATGATCACCTAGAAAGAAACAAAAAAGTTAATGATCATTAATAAAGTTGGCACAATACATTTACTCTCAATAACTGGGCCTGGCAATGCAACATTATCAACAATCCACCTATATGCAAAAAAACACTGCCTTATGCATCATAAATCAAGTATGCTACCTATTCTGCCACAAACTCATTCAAATTCCAGTCATTCACCTGTAGTCAACCATCACAATAAGTCCCTCTGTAATACCAGAAAAAAAAAAAAACATCAACTATCTTTTAAATTAAATGCATCATGCCTTTGTCTACAACCTCTCATACTCCCAAATTAGCACAACATATATACCCCTAAGTATGCAGCACCAGCAGCTAGATTTCAAGTCTTTTTTTTTTTTTTTAATTACCGAAAATGGCAATCATGGATTGCCTGCACTACCTCGCATGCCCAGCAAGCCGCACAGCTTGACAAGCCCGGGAAAACAAAGCATCTCTACTCTGTCCCCACACCACTAGGCCACCAGGAAAGCAGCTACCAGGCAGCAAGAAACCTTACAACCATACTAGACCACCAGGGAGAAACTCAACAGCCATCCCACACAACCACCAGGCAGCAAGAAACCACATGACCACAGTAGACCACCAGGGAAAAACCAAACAGCCATCCCACACAACCACCAGGCAGCAAGAAACCACATGACCACACTAGCCCACCAGGGAGAAACCACACTAGCCCACCAGGGAGAAACCAAACAGCCATCCCACACAACCACCATACAACAACACCGCTCATACGCCAGCACTAGACCACCAGGGAATGAACAAAGCAAAACACCCATCCAACCATATTTCGCTAGCCCCACTCAAACACCGCACAAACACACTAGACCACCATGGAAGAACACAGCCTTCATACTCACCACCGCATGCCAACGCTAAACCCCCAGGAACGAAGGCTAGGAGGGTTAACAAAACTAAAACTTAATTTCAGAAATTAAAATTAAATGGAATTTACTTATTTCTTTAATCAACTTAATATCCATTGAACGCCGCACTGGCGCCATTGTGCATGTGCATTCAAATCCGGCCGTTAACGGTAACAAACCTCTAACTATGGACAGTGCAGCACTAAACCACCAGGGAAAGCTAAACAGTAATCAAAACTTCTCAGATGAATGGCACAGCACTAGACCACCGGAGAATGTTAATATTAAACAAAACTTCTACTTATAGACGGCGCAGCACTAAACCACTGGGGAAAGTTAATTAAACAAACCTCACATAATTAAACAAAACCTCCTGCTATGGATGGTGCAGCACTAGCCTACCAGGGAAAGTTAATACTTAAAACCTAAGGCCAGCGCAGCACTAGACCCCAGGGAAAGTTAATAATTACACAAAACCTTCCCCACCCCTCACACTACCTCACTTCCTCAAATCCCAACTCATTTAACTTTTTCCTAACCCTTCTCTGCCACCCAGATAGCATAGCTACCACCCAGCATCCCCCATCCCACATTAACAGTCCCGTGACAAATTTGTCTGTGCCAAACTTCACTTTTGCGGCTATACCATTGTAAAGTTCACTACAGTTATTAAAAAAAATTAACGTATTTCTTCTAACATTTTTATCCAATCTGACCACTTGTTAAGTATTTCTAATTTGCTTTTATAATCAGTTTTAAACACATTAAAACCTGCTTCATTTAATATTTCTACTAATTTCTTATACAAATCATCATTGTAATTAACTCCACTGGGATATCTATTGAAAAGCAAGCCCAACGGCACCTGTTTGATAGAAATACAGTATTCTAAATAATGAATTTCAAGTTCAATAGTTTTAAATTTTAATATGTACTTCTCCAACTCGTATATAAAATGTTTACACTGTGCCATTGAACAGTGTGTTTCTGTGTTAACAGTACCTTATGAGAACTAGGAAGCCATTGAAGAAACCCTGAATGGGTTAATGTTACTAGTGATAGAGCCTTTATATCCAGTTCAGAAGTTGCCCTGTCACTTCTGTGGCTCCTGATGCTCTCTGAATCAGTTTCCCTTGAAGGGCCTGCTGTTAAATGCAGAATGGGTCTAAGAAATTAATCATTCGATATATTGTTATTACTTGCTGGAAAAACTCCTTGCAACTGCATCAACAAGCCTTAGGGGCTACTTGATAAGTCCAGTAATTGTGAAGAATAGAATGCATAGTGAGGTTAAGTTTTCCATTACTTCCATCATCAAAAAAGCCAATTGGTTCTCAATAACCACTGATGTCCATACAGCCAATTAACAAACAACTTGAAAACAACACAAAAAGGCTGAAAAAGCACTGCTTGACCAGTAAAACCAAAAAACTTCTAAAGCAAATGCTTGGACTTCGTAGTCATATAAACACTGTCACGGCTGTTATTCTTTTCCAAAAAATCCGCAGAAATGCTTGTACACTAACCGGTTTTGTTCCTTTAATAGAACTTCATCAGAGCTAATACAAAACATTTAAAAACTGATTAATATACACTACATTTTAATCATGTGATCAATTTAAATATTTAATTAACACAAGCACTTTTTTAAGCATACACTACTTGATAAAACATTTTATTTTAATTTAAAAGCTGTATTAAAACTATCTGACAATACTGCTATATGTTAATGCAATTAAATGCGTTGTGATTTTAATAAACATTTGATGTTGATATTTTCATTTAAGCCTGGACTTTTTTATCTGCTTGTAACATTACTTGCCAATTGACTTCCTTAACTTCTAGCCTACTATTAAGATCCCCACTGTATACCTTATATACAACATGGACAATGATGAAAAAAGAGAATTTTCGAAAATCCAGACAAGAAAGGGCATATTTTCCCTCTGCAGTCCTTGTTTTTGACGGCTAAAACATGTGTGTGAACGCTCTATGATAATTTCCTGGTGAATTTTTGTTCATCATCCTTGGCAATTTACTATTTGTGTGTTTCCTATATAACATTTGTCACATGACTCACATGTTGTAAGGTAAACAACTGAGCATGAATTACAGTTAAATCATTCCCTTACTCAAATATGCTGTCCCAAATGTTTTAAAACTGCACTTGACCCTTCATTTATACATCTACAGTATTTGCAATTGTGACATTTAAACACTCTGCACATAGTGTAGTTTCCTGTGACTTGTACTTTCTCAAAAAGATTCCTAAGATTGTAATATGTTTTTATCAGTGAATTTTGGTTTTGTACCGATTACAAAAGATAGATATTTATTCCCTAGAATAATTCTCCAGTTATTATTCATAGATTCCCTTATTTTGCCTGACTCTAGCAAAATAGGAAGGGGAAATGCTCTTAAGTTCTCCTGATCTTTTTGTCTCTTTGATGTCTTCTTGAGACCAGTTAAAATGATGAGTGAAAACCTAGTACTTCTTAAGTCTGAAACTTGCATAATCATTTTGTCTAGATCCATTTCTGAATATCGTCTCTCCAAGAATAAATTTAAGATTCCGTTTTTCACTTTCAAGCTTAAAATCATTGCTTGTGAGATGACTAAGTCTCACAAACTGCCCCTTTACTACATTATTTTTCATGAAAATAATACATTTGCTGTAAACTGTATGTTTAATTCTAAAAAGAATAGCAAGAAAAAAGGCACAGTTTGGTATTACTTGTTATAAATCTCTCTATCTTGGGTGTCACAGCACAACTACAACCAACACGTAGAAGATTTTAGGTGGTCCTTCTGTGTTTTCTTTCTCCTATTTGCCAGGCAGCCTTCCACTGAATACCATGACCAGGGAAACCTACAGCATAACAAACACTTCATCTCATTTTCTTTTATGAAATTTCACTTACCATGTATTGCTCTCATTCTCTTTGCTATTTAAATTGATTTGCTCTGCACTAGTACATCATGTTGAAGCAGGACCATCCATTATGCCCTGTCCTCAAGTGTCTGCTATCACAAGCAATGAACCAGGTCTGCCTGGTGTCCTGTGTATACTGGCCTGATATGGGGAAATATTGCCAGCCCAGCTATCTGGAATTTTATAAATAAGTATATGTCATTTGTGAATAGTGATATGATTTATATAGAACTGTATGTTATGTACTGAGCTAAAATGTAACTACAGCATGCCCTGCTGACTTAGAACAAAAATGCATATAAACTGTATACCTGTGCAAATGCATGTTTTAACAGTAGACACTAGAACATAAATGGGTTATCTTACAAAAAGTAAAGAAAATAAGTTGAAATTAAATTGCTTTACAATTGTGCTATAAATATTCTCTCTCAGTTTCAATGCAGAAGCAGACACAATGTCTAGAAGTTTTTGTATTGTCTTGAAAGAGAAGTAATTACTAGGTTTAAAAGGTAAGTGTGTTTTATTGTTTTACGACTTCCAAGATCTGCTAACATCTGAGAGATATGTATTTTTCACAAAGAGATGTTAAATTATGTTAGCTTCTGTTTTAGCCTGGGAACTGAAGCCAGGTGACAAAAAGTGATGTCATCCAAGTTAACCCAGCAGTAATATTTGATATTAATTTAAGAACTGTCTCAGAGAGAGACTGTGCATTTTGTATTTTATCTTGGAACTAGAAAGAACATCCACTCGTTATCACCATCTGCACTTGCCTTGCTACAAGTAAGATTTAGGGCATAGTATCTCTTTTAGATATAGATAGGAATATAGTAAAGATTAGTTTAGATGTTTTCTGTATTTATTGGAGACTGTCCTGCAATGTTGTTTTTAAAATATTTCCTGTGATTTTTGAACACTGAAGTTATTGTGTTGATTTACTGAGTATTGTCTTGTTCTGTTATTATTCATTATTAAACATATTTAAACATATCTTTGTGGCTGATATTTGTGAGACATATTTAAGCTCTTAGCATACTTGCATATGCATTTGGTGACACTGTACAGGCCAATCCTAAATAGCCTTGCAAGTCTTGGTCAGACTACCATTTGGATTAACAATAACATTACACAGTAGGATTGGACACCCTTTGTTAATGGCCTTAAGTAGTTGATAAGACTGGTTGGTCACAGTGGAAACTACCTTAGAGTCTGGGCAGAAGGTGGCATAGCTAGTAAACCTGTGCCAGCCTTTGCCAGGAGTGTGCGTGGGTTTGTATATAAATCAAACCTCAAAGAGTGTGTGTGTCAACTACTTGGGCTGGGACATGAAGCACTGGTTGGACAGAGGGTGCTGGAGGTTTTGGCTTGGCCACTCAGCTGAGATCTCAACCCTATAGCTGTGCCAGTGGGGAGTCTTACTGGGGATCTGGAGAAAGAGGGAGAAACCAGCCCCAGACTGACTGTGATCTTTGTGTGTTCTTAAGGGAAACTGCACTTTACTGTGTGTGTACTTGTCATCCTCCCAATGTGTATGTCCCCCACTGTTGCTAGTGGTGAGGAATGAGGTTTCTTGATTATTGGGCCAGTGCAAGGGTGTCACAACTGGCTTGGGCTGTGAGGAAAGCAGTTAGTATCCATTGACCTGTTGACCTTTCTTGAGTTAAGAAACGGTACTATCTGCATCAGATTCACCTTCTAGGAGATGGCAGAGTTGAATTCTAGATGAAGCCAAACTTGTGAAAAAGCAGTATACATAGCTTTTTTCTGTGTGCAGGAGTACAGTGATTTTTAGGTGCATTTTGCTTTAATGATGTGTGACTTAGCCCTGCTATAAAAGGAAGTGATGTATGAATAATTCCTGCTTTAATCTGAAGAAGTCAATTGTAATAACAGACAAAAGCGCTAATTAAATTTTGTATCTAGTTTCACAGGCCAATGTTCATTTTCTTTAAATATTGTACTTACCTGGAATATATGCTAAGTCTATATTGCAAAAATAAATAAAAATGAACGTATGTGTCCAGACCCCTGGGACTAGTGCCTGAGTTCAGAAGCCTTATCAATGTAGGGTAGAAACTGTTATTGAATCTTGTAGTCCTGTAGTGGATGCTGCGATATCTCCTGCCCAATGCCAGATGCTTAAATAGTCCATGCGTGTTGTCCTGTATTATTTTGGTGGCCTTTCAGATGCTTCTTGTAGAATAAAGATGTTGTATCGATGGAAGACTGGCACCTGTTACCTTCTCTGCAACTCTCACCACTCTTTGTAGCGCCTTTCTTTCTGTAACTGTGCAGCTTTAAACCACACTGTGAAGTTGCAGGTGAGGATGCTCTCTATTGCATATCTATAGAAGATGGAGAGAATATGAGGAGGAAGCTTAGATTTTTTTCAGCCTTCTTAAAAAGTGGAGGCTTTGGTGCAGTTTCTTGACCAGTTGGGCTGGTGTTTCCTGACCACAAGACATCCTCTAATGTCTGTATACCCATGAATTTCATACTCAACCCTCTCCACACTGTCACCATTGATCCTGAGCACTGGGTGGTTTGTTCTCCTTTTTCTGCAGTCGATGATAATTTCTTTGGTCTTGCTTACATTCAGGTCAGGGTTGTTCCCCTCACACCAACTGATCAGCGATGTCACCCCCTCTCTGTATACCCTTTCATCCTCCTTTGTGATGATCCCCACAACTGTGGTGTCATCAGTAAACTTGATGATATGGTTGGACTTGTGCTCATACCTCTCAACCTCTTAGAGCAAGAAATCTGTACACAGCCATCAATTATAGGGGGACAAAGGCCCAAAATTAGGGACACATTTTAAATATTGCTCTTACAAACTTAGAAAGTTGATAATAACAGGTTTTACATTAGCATGAATTTTCTGAAGATTATGAAGTCTGAAACCGAAGTGTCTGTCATTTTCTGACTTCAACCCTCAATAATTTGCCAATGTGTTGCCAGAAAACCAAAATTTTATGAGGAACAGACCAAAAATATTAGGCAAAAATCTGGACATTCCATGAAAATCTGTATAACTGAGAGGTATGCATTGTGCTTAGAATAGCAGCCATTGGTCGGATGGTGAACACATCCCTGTGGAACCCCGGTGTTAATGGTGATGCATGTTGATGTGTTCTTACCCGAACACCCCCTCTGTGGTCATTCAATCAGGAAGTCCAGGATCCAGTTACAGATATGTTTACTGATTCCTAAATATGCCAGTTTTTCTATCAGCTACATTGGTACCACCATATTAAATGGAGAGCTGAAGTCTATGAACAGCATCCTCACATAGTTGTCTTTGCACACTAAATGATCAAAGCAGATGCGTAATGCTACTGATATCGCATCAGCCATGGATTGGTCAGCTCAGTATACAAATTGCAGAAGGCAGTGTCGGCTGGTGACTGTAAATCAAAGGGGCTGCAGGAGACAGTGGAATGGGTGTGACCAAATAGAAAGGGGTGGAGCTATGCTCCAAACCACAGAAACTGGGACTTTAAATATGCTGCCCTGGGTGCCAAACCGTCATTATAAGAGTCCAATCGAGACAAAATGAAGTGTAGAAGAAAAAAAATATTTCAATGCACTGGCTACATGACAGCTTACTTAATATCCAGATGGAAACAAAAAGGTTGTGAGGCATGAAAAAATATTACTTTTTAAGTACATTACTGGAATGCCAGTCAAAATCAAGTATAAAAAATCAAGCAGCACTCAATTCAAACCACTTCTCCTTGCATTGCAGTTCTAATTATAATTTATGTTCAGCTTTATAAAAGTACCAAGTAACACGCTGAAAGTAGCAATCTCTGTGATACACCCACTCATAAAAATGTTTCTTATCCAAAAAAGACCTGTTGTCTGACAACAACTATCTACTTGTTTCATGGGGAAAATATGATCAAAGTAAAAAATAAACAGCAAACAAGAAACAAGTTCAAGATAAATTGCTTAAAGGATTACTGCACAGGTTATGGACCACACATGATAGATTGGCATTCTGTTTAGTTTACTGGTAAAGCCTACAAAGATGACTGCAGTCTCCAACAAATGTAGTGAGCTTCTGAAAATACTGTAATCCTGTTCTTTATTATAAATACTGTCATATGCATTTCAATACATAAGGCTTATGTGTTATCTAGTTATGTAAATATTCTCTGCATGGCAACAACAAAAAGATTTTCAATGTTGGTAAATTCATTAACAGTATACTTATTAAAGCTTACTTGCATCTTATAATCTCAGACAAGCTTACCTGATGGTCATTAAAGGATTGCTACCTAAACACAGATCAACAGGCAGTGCAACATCCATTTTCTGAATGATAAGAAGCATAAACATTATAAAATATAACAGAAAAACAAAACATTCTGCAAAATCAAGGACAGATGAAAAGCCACTGTAGTACTTGTGTATACCTTGGATGGGGGGATACTCTGCACACTTACACTGCATAACTGTTCCTTGCCTTGCTTGGACACATTCAGAGTCACTACATTGGGGAGTGGGTTGCAACAAATATGTCACAATTTGAAATATCTCTGGCTGACGGTGATGGCCCTGACATTTGTCATACCCTCAACCTCAGAGCAAGAAATGTTGACAAAGCCGTAAATAGTGGGACAAAGGCTCAAAAATAAAGACAAAAAAAATATTGCTCTTGTAACCTTAGTAGGTTTTTATGAATTTTCTGAAGTGTATGAAATCTGAAACTTAAATGTCTGTCATTATTTTCTAACTTCAATTTTTAATGATTTGTCACTAATTTGCCAGAAAACCACAATTTTATGAAAAATGGACCAAAAATGTGATGCAAAAATATAAAATAGCCACATAATACAACTGGGAACCTGTCAAAGAAGGGACACGTTTTTAATATTAGTACTGTTAAGTTGAGCAGCTGACAAAATAAGAGAATCCACATGTATTTCTGAAATAAAAGTACTCGATAACTCTGATCATTACAATTATTTATTAATTGTAAACCCTCCACATTTTCTTCCAAAATTGCCATTTTGCAGAGGGATTAGGGGAGAGCAATATTTTGAGGCAAAGTCGGGGACAGTTGTGCTATAAAGCAATTTATTTGTGTGTACCTCTTAACACAGGAAATCTGGACAAAGTCAAATATATTGGGGGAACATACAGACATTACTAAAAACTGCTATTGTATAAACTTAGACAGTTGATACAATAATAGGTCTTCCTTTAGCATACATTTTTCTGAAGGGTATGAAATCTGAATCTCAATGTCTGTCATTATTTATGACTTCATTGCTAAATGATTTTCCAAAAAAAATCACAAATTTTATGAGGAACAAACCAAAAATTAGAAGCAAAAATCTATTAATTCTGCAAAAATCTGGACAGTTGAGAAGTATAGTTCAGCCGGGGCTGTCTGAGTTTGCCACAATTTCCACCTCACAAAATCATGGTCGAATGGGGCCTCCCCCCTGCAGCCATTCCAATGTCCCATTACTTGGCTATTTCACCCCATTTACAATAAACTCTGATGTGCATACTGCTTTACGTCTACGATGATTTGGATTTCATTTAAAAGTTTTATTTTACATTTTACAGCACAAACACTAATGGACATCTGCTAAACAAAGCAATGAAAATAGACAGCATTAAAACTTCTCTACTCTTGAAACTCACATTCATTGAAACAGCATTGAAACCCACATTCAAAGAAAATACATCTGGCCAGTGGCAGATAAAGATCAACTTTGGGCTGTTTTCAAATCATAGGCCCCTTGCATATGAAACATACATGTGTTCTTTGATACACTATCCAGATTGTATTAAATTATATTCCTTGTATAATACAGTACAGATGTTAGAGACTGTTTTAAATGTATTGTTTTGAACATTTTTCCAGTAAACAATGAAACAAAATGCATGCACCAGTAATGACAAAACTGCCCAATTCAGAACATTTCCATCATAAGTCTAATCAAACTTCTACAATCCACCAGTATCAGTAAATATGCAGACTCTTTGCAGAAGTAAAAGTCATCTAAATAATTCCACATTAAAGAGATCTAATGAAGATGTTGCTGCTAGCAAACTTTATATTTTATTGTTTCATCTACAAATAAAGTGCCTGTTGCCCTTGAGGAATAAATTGCCAATTTTGCATTAAAAAATGATAAGCTAGTAATATTGCGACAGGGAATGGATGGCAAACTGATAACAGGTTGATAGTTATTAGGTATCTCCGCTAAGGAGGACATTCTCAGGACTGCTCCATCCACCTCCTTTAAAAGTACAGTGTCAGCAATGCATCTACATACTGTGGGAGTAGAACCCACAGCCTTCTGCATCAAAAGCAAGTACACTACCTGTTGTGCTATTAACAATGCAAGCAGACTCAGCATAAACAGTACTAAACTTCTCTTCCCCTGAAGCTCTTAGCTCCTTGTAAAATCCACTCAACACTCAACTGTATCTCTCAATTATGCAGCACATGGCACAAGAAATCTGGAAAAAAGCCAAAATTTATTGGGGGGGGGGCAAAAGCCCAAAAACCAAGGACACATTTTAAACATTGCTTGCATAACCTTGGAACATTGCTAGAATAAAATGTTGTGCTACTGCCATGCATTTCACTGCCAAGACTTGAACCCAGGACCCTGTGCACTACAGTCTGAGCAACATATACTATGCCAACTCAGCTGTTTCTTGAAAGACAGGAAGATTGAAACTTAAATGGCTATCATTTAGTGAATTCAGTTCTCACCATAGTTCTCAATCTCTTAGCACAAAAAAATGCACAAAGCCAATAATGGGGAAATACAGACCCAAAAATAGGAACAAATTTCAAATATTGATCTTATAAACTTAGAACATTGCTAGAATAAAATATTTTGTGTTACCATGTACTTTCTGAAGAATATGAGATCTGAAATTCAAGTGTCTGTCATTATTTAGTGAATTCAAAATCTAGAAAACCACAGATTTTATAAGGAACAGAACAAAAATATGAGGCAAAAATATGAATGCTTTTCACAAGTGGTGGTGGGTAGGGAATTCAGGCTCTTGCTATCTTGCACCCAAGGTTGAGGGTTTGAACCCAAGTTACTCTCTCTAGCTACCAGTTATAGTTAACTGGGGCATTACACACACACACACACACACACACACACACACACACACACACACACACACACCTGAGGGAATCCAGCTCTGAAAGTCCCCATGTGCTCTGATGCAGAGTCCATTGTTCCACATGCAAAAGTCCCAAGCTAGTATTCCTGTTTCCTCCATTCAAAAAATAAGCTAAAGTCAGTTCCACAAGCTCGGAGTCCCATTCAAAGCAACAGGCACCAGAATGCTGAGCATGTGTGTGTGCTGCCTCCTCTAGTTTGTTCTGAGCATGCACAGACTGCCTGGTTAAACAGCAATCCGGATTCAAGTTTCCGAGCATGCATGCAAGAGTTCGGGATTTTTTTTATTTTGGTTTTCTTTTTGTACAGCTGGGAGGGCTGCAGTCCAATAGCACAAACCACCACTGGCAGAGGGTCAAAATCAGGAGGTAGGCTTGAAAGATGCTTTTTGATCAGCTGCTCAAAACATTTCATAACAGTGGATGTCAGAGTGGTGGTCTGTAGAATTTAGGGCTGGAGAGAGTGGTTTTCATAGGTAGTGGGACGATGTTGGCTTCCTTGTAGCATGAGGGTACTTTCACCATGGCAAGAGAGGTGTTAAATATTTGCTTGAGTACTGTGCATAGTTCATAGGTTCATAGGTTCATACTAGGCTATCTGCCCTAGGGCATTTATAAGCCTAGCCAGAATGTGTTTGGCTTTCGCCACCCATTTTAAATTTATTTTGCTATGCCCTTTTCGAGGTTAGTATACTGTGCCTCTGTCTAACAGTGACACAGAAGTGATACCTGGGGTAAACCTACGATCTCCCATCCACTCATCAAGATTCCTCTTGAAGAGAGTCAATGAGGGACTCTGCCTAACCTGGACTGGGATTTTATTCCAGAGTGAAGGGAGCCTCTGGGTTATGAATCTGTCCCTCCAGCATGTCCTATTTATTTCAGTGCTGAGGTTCAAGTCTCGAGCACGTAGCTCGATGGGATTTGGATTTTCTGAGGTGCAGCATGTCCATTAATTCCGGGTTGGACATGGCTTTATACGTCAGGCACAGATCACCTCTGAACAGGTGGTATGCCACTGAGTAGAGCTGGAGTTTCTTTAACCGGGAAGAATATGGCATCTGTTTGAGCCCTTTGATCCTCTTGGTGAGGTACTTTTGGGGTCTTTCCAGTTGCTGCAGGTGTCTGGTAAGGTACATCCCAAAAGGGGCATTGTACTCAATTATGGGCCTGATGAGGGATGAGTAAAGAGGCACAATGACGTCCCCTGATCTAGATGTGAATCCCTTCATGATTAGGTGGGCTATATAAAATGTTTTTCTAACCACTTTGGCCACGTGGTTGTCAAATGAGAGATTGCTTTCAACTTGGGTCCCCAGGTCCCTAATTACTTCTTCTGTACTTAATGGATTACCACCTATGTGGTAATTTGTGGGCACTTTGTTTTTGCCAAAGGGGATGACTATACACTTTTTGGCATTTAGCTTGAGGCCATGGCTCTGGCACCAGTTGGCTGTTTCTATGAGGCCCTTTTGGAGGATGCTTGTGTCGGCTGGAGAGTCGATTATGGTGCCCAGTTTGCAGTCATATGCGAACTTGGTCAGCCACAGTCCTTCCATGTTGGCCTGTACCTCCAAGAAATATATACCGAACAAGAGAGGTCCCAGGACTGAGCCTTGTGGGACACCACTTGTAACTGGTTTGGAGTCTGACATGGCTCCAGCAATTCTAACCATGTGGGTTCTGTCCTTGAGCCAATTTGCAATCCATCTAGTGACATAGGGGTTTATATTTAAGCTGGTGAGCTTATCTATAATGCCCGAGTGGGGTATTGTATCAAAGGCTTTTGCGAGGTCCAGGTAGGCTGTGTGGACCACCTTCCCCTTGTCAATGGCCTTGGTGACTGTTTCAAAGAAATCAACCAGGTTTAAGAGGCAGGATCTGCCCTTAACAAAGCCGAACTGGGTAGGATCCAGTGTCTGTAGGTCCCCAATATCTTTATTTATGAGGTCCATGATGATCCTTTCCATAGCTTTGCAGACCAAGCTAGTCAGGCTTATGGGGCAATAGTTTCCAGGATCCGTTGAGGCACCACCTTTATGGAGAGGGACCACTGTTGCTGTACGCCACTCTTTGGGCACATATCCTGTAGTAAAGCTGAGATTGAACAGTAGTTTTATGTTTGGGTTTAGCTCTTCTTGGAGTTCATGTAGGACGCAGCCAGGGACACCGTCTGGTCCCATTGATGCTGTGTTTTTTGCTTTGGAGAGGGTGGCTCTTACCTGAGCATCTGAGATGTCAGTGGGACAGCACTCTGCTGGGATAGATATTTGCCCTTTTGGTGGGGAGAGGGGGGAGAAGTTTGCGCTGAACCTGTCAGCTAGGATGTTGGCAATGTCTGTGGGTTCGGTGTATTTTTTGTCATTTTGGACTAATTCTGAGCATATCTGGGAATTACCACCCAGGTTCCTAACATAACTAAAGAAAGCCTTGTGATTATCCTTAGTGTCCTGTGCAATTTTTCTCCCGAAGCTGGCCTTAGACAATTTTATGTGTGCCTGTAGTTTTTTGCTAATACTGATCAGTGATGCCTTCCCTTTTTGGGATTTTGCTCTATCATTTAGTAGCTTTCTCCTTCTATTGTATAGTTTGTTTATGGCTGGGGTCCACCAGACAGGACGTCTGCCTTTGGAGGATTGGGTCTTGGTTTTATTTGGGATCGCATGATCCATGCATTCCTGAAGGTGTTCATAGAATGCGTTTATAAAGGATTCTGCGGTCTGGGCTGAATTTTCCACAGGCCCGGGGGCTTTGAAGGATTCCACCTCAGTTTTGAGGAGTGTGAAATTTGCTTTAGAGAAGTTTTTCACTGTGGTTTTATGGGCAGGGGGTGGGATCGGGATGTGAAAATCCAGTGAGATTAGTTTATGGTCTGATCTTACCAGTGAGGGATACACTTCTGGTCTGGAGCATAGAGTCCCCATGTTGGTGATGATCAGGTCCAGTATGTTTTCCCCTCTTGTGGGAGTGGTAACAAGTTGTTCCATAGCATTTGAGTTTATAAATTCTAGGAACCTTTGGGCTAGGGTGTTGGAGCTAGAGTAATGCTCCCAGTCAATGTTTGGGTAGTTGAAGTCGCCCAATATAATGGTATTTGGAGAGACCTTCATATTTTCCAGTGCTCTCAGGAAGGCCGAGTGAGGTTCCTGGGTTTGGGAGGGTGGTCTGTAGCAGGCTATAAACTGGAAGGCAGTTTTACCCACTGTTAGTTGCACATGGATAGTCTCTGATGCTTCGTGCTTTGCCACCAACCTGGAGGTGTGGGTATCTTTGATGAATATCGATACTCCCCCTCCTTTTGTGGTTCGGTCCAAGTTTTGGGCCGAAAAGCATGGTATGAGGTATAACCTGGTAGTGCTGGGGTGCTCTCGGGAGCCCTGAACCAGGTTTCTGTTACTGCACAGATATCAATGTTCTCCATGCTAAGGAGAGTTTCGAGTGCATGCATCTTGAGGTTTAGACTTCTGGCGTTGAGTAGCATTACTCTTAGTTTCTTATCCCTTGTGATACCTATGGAGGTGGGTTTGTCTTTTGAGCCTTGCCTAAAAACGGCACTATGGGGGTAGCAAGAACCTTTGCCACTATCCGAAAGCCCAGGGGTGACAGGTGCAAGCCATCCCTAGCGAAGCATCGTGGCTTGTCGAGCATATCATCCCAAGCTGACAGGCATTGGATCCCCTTTGAATGACACCAGTACTTAAGCCAATTGTTGAAATTGATCATCTTGTCTTCATATTGTGGCATCATTCTTGGTGAGGGTAAGATGCTACTCAAGGTCAGGGTCATACCGGCCTGGGCTACATGCTCAGAGAGCTCCTTTATGTCTCTTTTCATGTAGTCCAGGGAGGTACGTCTCAGGTCATTCACACCAGCATGGACAATGACTGAGTCATATTTGTACTTGCCTTGGAGTGACCTGAGTGCTTGTGTTATGTGGCGGATCCTAGCACCCGACAGGCTGCTCACCGTGACCCTCTCCTTGTTCAGCCTGGTGAGCGGACGCCAGTGTGCCTGATGATAGAGTCATCTATTACAAGTGTATCAGGTGTGTTGTTTAGTCTTAAGGGCTGTGACTGTTCGGCACACTGGCTTTGTGAGATATGTGTTGCACGTGTTTTGTTTTGGGGTAGCGGCTGCTTGGGTGTCTGCTTTGGAGGTCTCTACTGCTTCGGCAGATCTTTATTTAGAGCCTCCGAGTATGTTTTTGTGTGATTATGTGTTTGGTTTGCTGTCGTGGTAGGTCTATGTGAGACTGGAATTGTAGTTAGTGTGGTTTCCTTCTCCTCCTGACTGGTTATGCCAGAACTGAGTTGAGAGAGCTTAGCCTCCAGTTTGGCTATATGGTTGCATCTCTCACATGTGTTGGAATTTGTTGGGAGGAGGAGAGAGTTGTCTGTGTACATGAGGCAGTTGTAACATTGCCTCAAGATTCCCAGATTCACCAGCTGGACCAGAGAGGAGATTGACCACTGACCTTTGGACATGCTAGAATAATATTGGGAATTCCTTAATAATTGAAAACCAGGGCCAGTGGGGAGTGAGGGTGTAGTGCTTTTAATTTTTAGTGCTGACTTATATAATTGCTTTAGTGAGCAAGTGCCAGGTAACTTAAGTGCAATGTGTTACAGGTAACTTAAATGCAAAAACGACAAACTGTAACTTTCTTTCAAGTAAAACAAGGAAATAAGTACAGTAAGCAATGCAGATATCACTAGTGATCCACAGAAGTGCTAAGAAGCTGCGTATTAGGTGGAATTAGCATTCCAGGGAAATAACAAGTAAACAAACAACAAGCATATAAACAAAGCTAGATTCAGCAGGCCTGGATCTAGTCTATGCTACAGCAAACAAGGTGTACCAATTTCAGTAAGATACAGTTCAAATATTCAGGCACTATAAACCTTTAACCAGAAATTCCCAGCTCAGAAGGGCAGAGTCCAGCCTCTTCTCCTACAAGAGTGCAGACCACAAACCTTCTTAATGTAAAATAACTGGCCTGAAGCCTAAGTGCTTAAACCAGAACTAATACACTTTAAGAATAACAGACACTAGGCTCTCAATCAGCAGTTCCCAACTTAGAAGGATGAAAGCTACCTGTCCTGCCACCACAGTGCATGCCACAAACCTTCCTAATGTAAAACAACTGGTCTGAAGCCCAAGTGCTTAATCCAAAAGACTTAGAATGATAGCTACACTTTAATCAAGTTACTACCAAGCAGTAATAAATACAATTGAATACTTTAGAGAATGCCTGGATTAGTGCTCAAGTTACACAAACAAAGCTAGATCCAGCAGGCCCGAATCCAGTCTATGCCACAGCAAACAAGGCACCAACTTCAGTAAGAAGCAGTTCAGATATGCATGCACTATAAGCCTTTAACCAGAAATTCCCAGCTCAGTAGGGCAGAGTCCAGCCTCTCCTCCCACAAGAGTGCAGACCACGAACCCTCTTAATGTAAAATAACTGGCCTGAAAGCCCAAGTGCTTAAACCAGAATTAATACACTTTTAGAATAACAGACACTGAGCCCTCAATCAGCAGTTCCCAACCTAGAAGGATGTAAGCTACCTGTTCTGCCACTACAGTGCAGACCACAAACCCTCTCACTGCAAACCAACTGGTCCGAAGCCCAAGTGTTTAAACCAAAAGGCTTAGAATGAGTTACACCAAGCAGTAATAAATACAATTGAGTACTTTTAAGATGATGTAAAAGTAAAAAAAGTAGGTAGAAACACAAGTACAGTAAAAGCAGATGATTTTTTTTTTTTTTTGTTCTGAATAAGTGCTGAGATCAAATAAACAGATTTGAGTGCTGAAACTAGAAAACTGGCTAGTTATAAGAAAAAAAAAAACTAAGCTAGAAGGCTTCCCTCTAACACAGAAGGGCTTGGGGGCTCAGAAGCCTACAAATAGTCTATACCACTTAACAGGAAAGGCAGGAAACAAGCTTAATTTTTTTTTTCTGTTTCCCAGATGCTCTCTTTGTACACAGTAGGAGTGTCTGAAATCAGGATATGATCTCACTGCACTCAGTTGAGTGAGCAAATGAGATGGGCCCAGAAGGAGTATCCAAACACAAATCTACAAGAGGGGCGGGCAGTTGTAAGGCCACTAAGATTAACACCAAAACAAAAACAGGGAGGGTGGGTGAGACTAACTGAAGAGCAGAGTCAAAACTTCCAGTTCAGTTAATATTCCTTCCACACAGTTAAAATCAGTGTAAATACTGTATTTTTTTGAAAAAAAAGAGCAGATAAAGGTACTTAAATTCTCTTATACGTCCAGTTGAATACAGCAAGTTCTTAGCCGGCCAAAGCTGAGGTTTTTAAGCAGAAAATATTTCACACTGTACCACTTAAATAGGCAAGGACAGGAAATCAAAGAATGTGACTACCCCCACACCTGTAATTACTAGCAAATACCAAAATTCAGCAAACACTGACTAACTTCCAGTTCAGTTAATATTCCTTCCACACAGTTAAAATCAATTTAAATACTGTATTTTTTGAAAAAAAAAGAGCAGATAAAGGTACTTAAATTCTCTTATACGTCCAGTTGAATACAGCAAGTTCTTAGCCGGCCAAAGCTGAGGTTTTTAAGCAGAAAATATTTCACACAGTACCACTTAAATAGGCAAGGACAGGAAATCAAAGAATGTGACTACCCCCACACCTGTAATTACTAGCAAATAACAAAATTCAGCAAACACTGACTAACTTCCAGTTCAGTTAATATTCCTTCCACACAGTTAAAATCAATTTAAATACTGTATTTTTTTTAAAAAAAAAGAGCAGATAAAGGTACTTAAATTCTCTTATACGTCCAGTTGAATGCAGCAAGTTCTTAGCCGGCCAAAGCTGAGGTTTTTAAGCCTTGATCAGTACAGCCTTTTAATACCTTACCCAGTATGTTGTCTGAACCAGCAGCCTTCCTGAGGTTCACTCTTCTTAGCTCTCTTCTCACCTCCTCTGTGCTGAGGAGGAGTACTGCATCCTTCTCATCAGTGCCACATGTGGCCTTAGTGCCAACCTGTTATTTCTTTCCTCAAATCTACGAAAGAAGATGTTCAAACTGTCCAGGAATTGGATGCTACCTTCACACTGTGCTGGCCTGATTTTGTAGTCAGCGATTTCCTGTATGACTTGCATAGTCTCCTTGCATCTTTCATGTCTTCAAAGTGACTCTGCACTTTTCTGCCATACTCCCTCATGGCCTCCTTTATACCCCTCCTCAGATTACATCTTGCTACACTTAGGGACGCTTTGTCCTTAGCGCTGTAAGTTGCATTTCTCTCCTTCAGAAGCTCATATACATTAAGGGTGAGGCATGGCTACTGGTTAGCTCTAATAGTGATACTCTTGGTATTTGTTACCCCATCAACACAGTTTGAAATGTATGCCATCACTACATCGGTGTGTTCATCAGTGTTCAAATGCTGATTCACTGTGGCTGCCTCCTTGAACGTATCCCAGTTGGTTCTTTCAAAACAGTCTTGGATAGCCTCCATAGATTTGTTTCTTTGTGGGCTTCTCTCTCACCAGTTCAGGTTTGTAAGATGGCAATAGCAAGATGGTATAATGGTCAATTTCCCATTTGTGGAAGTTGCACTGCCTTATAAGCTTTCTTTAACATTATGTAGACCTTGTCCAGGATATTATCACCCCTTGTAGGAATGTCCACATACTAATGGTAGTGTGGGAGTACTTCTTTCAAATGTGCTTTATTAAAGTCATGAACTGCCACATGCACAAAGTCAGGATATTTGCTCTGAAGCTCATGCATGTGATTGCATAGTTTATTTAGAGACTCAGTGGTATTAGCACGAAGTGGGATATACACCACTGTTACACTGACCCCATTCAGCTCCTTGGGCAAGTAAAATGGTTTGCATTTAATGGACAGGAACTCTAAGTTTTCACAGCAGTGACTGAGATAGTATGATTTCACAGTTACTGTACCATCTTTTGTTAACGTAGATGCAGACTCCACCTCCTCTGGCCTTTCCACACAGTGTATGTTTTCTGTCTGCACGCAACAGCATAAAATTCGCTAAGTTTACTGCACTATCATTTATCTTGTCATGCAGACACGTCTCAGTAATCAAAAATAAACAAGTATTTCTTACCTTGTTCTTGTTGGAGAGTTCTAGTCACAAGTAGTCCATCTTGTTATCCAGTGATCTCACATTAACTAGCAGTATAGTTGGTAGTACAGGTCTGCAGGGGTTTACTTTTAACTTTACATCAATACTTGCTCTGCAACATCTTTTTCTTGTTCTCTGACATCTCTTTCTCTTTTTCCTTGTCCAGCACATTCCAGAAACCTGCTCTAACAGTTACAGGCACTTTAGAGTATGAAGAGTTAAAATACACAGCTGTTGTAGCTCCAAGCAATTAGTAGGCCCCAGATACTCTGCAGACTTCAAGACATCCAACCAACAACTTTTGACTGTTTAATTTCTAGTAATTTCCGTCTACTGGAAGTTATTGAACCTTCAAGTGGAAGTGCAGAAACTGATTTTTTTGAGAATTTCTGTTTAAAAGAAGACAAGATATGCATATCTCTAGAATGAGCAGGCACAGCTGCAGCCAAACAGGGTGCTGCCATTTTTTTCATGGCCTGTGATTATGGCAGCAGCTATCTATTAGCAGTTTGTACAAATATTCTTACTATAATCCCTTTCCTCTCATGAGAGAGAGAGATTTTGTACAACATAAGAGTACAATTGAACTTATGGTAGTTTAACTATCCATTTATTTTAATTTTTGTAATTGTGTTGCTCCCCTACTTCACTCTATCAGCTCTCCCTAGTGCCCCACTTCCATCATCAGGTGTGCCTGTTACTCCATTTCATCCCGGGACTATTACCAATTTACAACTGGGACTGATGTGGAACCTAATGGTGTCCTGTCGAGACTGGTGCTGTTCAACAATTGCCAGTGGTTTCAATTATTTATGGTGTTTCTCCCTCCCTCCAGTTATGTGCTTCCATCCTGATGCATGGATGTGCAATGAGAATATGCAACATTTCAACCCCCTATGGAAGCTAAGCCATGTCCCACTCCCCCAGTTCCCCCTTTGGACTACGACCTCCCAGCACTATCCCCAACCTCCAACAGGAACATCATAGGGAACACCCACACAACCGCCATCATACCTCTCAACCTCTTAGCTCAAGAAATCTGGACAAAGCCATACATAATGGGGGGACAAAGGCCAAAAATAGGGACAGATTTTAAACAGTGCTCTTACAAACTTAGAAAGTACAATTAAATACCAAGTTGTACGCGTATATGCGACCAAATAACCAAACCAGTTGTCACTCAGCAAGTCAAAAAAAGAGCATCATCAAGGGCCAGTGGATAAGAGCTGCAAGAATGACATCTGATTTCAATGAAATGAAAAAAGAGTTAGAATATATAGGAACATGACTTGGGGAAAGGGGTTACCCCAGATATTTAATCGATGATGTCACTCAATATCTTCTGAGAGAATGGGGGAAAAATACAAACCACTTCTTGGTATTGGGTTGGAGAAATATAGGGGAGATCATGAGAATGAGAAGGAACATTCATTCCAGAGGGCTTGTGTTGTGGGGTACAGTCCATATGCTGACGAGATAAAGAAAATAATGAGACAAAACTGGAATATTTTAAGAAGTGATGACTTGGTTTATAGTAAAGGGGTACAGGGCCTATATAGGTTCACAAAACTGAGTCCAACCTTAATAAAAGGTTTGAGAGAGTGAAAGGCAGAACAAAGGGTGACACTGGAGATGGGTACACCAAAAAATGTGGGCAGTGTCAGCAGTGTAAGGAGATTATAGAAGATAAATTAATTAATTGGGGACACCAACCACACTAGAGTAAGGTTTAAGAAAGGGAGTCATTTATCCCAACATGTCATCTACTTGGCTAAGTGCATGGCATGTCTGAGTTATTATGTGGGGAAGACGGACAGACAATTGAGGAACAGGATATATGATCACACCTACTGCATAAGGAAAAATGATAAAAATGAAGCTTTGTGTAGACATATACATAAATATGATGCAAGCCACGTGTTTAAATTTGGGATTTTAGAACAGGTAAAGGTGGACTTAAGGGGAGGAAATGTTAAGGTCAGATTAGCAGAAAAAAGGTCAAATGGCAACTCAGGCTAGCTGTAACCAAATAACCGGGGTTGAATGACCATATTCCCACTAAACCAATCTTGGATGCAAGGATATGAATGACATGTTGCAGTACGGTATATGTACGCAAGGATATGAATGACATGTTGCAGTAGGGTATATGTACGTAAGGATATGAATGACATGTTGTAGTAGGGTATATGTACGTAAGGATATGAATAACATGTTGCAGTAGGGTATTTGTACGTAAGGATATGAATGACATGTTGCAGTAGGGTATATGTACGTAAGGATATGAATGACATGTTGTAGTAGGGTACATGTATGCACAGAATAAAGTAAGAAACAAGTGAATAGAAATAAAATAAAAAATGAAAGCTGGTGCAACAAGAAAGGAGGCAACAAGTCAGGTTATAATATCCAAATAACTAAAGTGCAATATTGTGTGTTAAAGATGTATATATATTTTTAATATAGCATAAATGAGTATCAATTTGTTATATATGTTTTTTAATCTTATATTTCCTTTTCACAAATGTGTTCTTATATAATAAAAGTGCAATATTGCATTCTAAAGAAGTACATATATTTTTAACATAGCACAAATTATTCAAAAATGTAGAAATGTGTTTTTATACTAAAATGTGACATACTTATGCACATGTGATGGTTTTATAGATATATTTAGAAACTGTATGGTAACGTGGTGTAACATAAAACTGTGTAGGTTGATTGAGCAGAATTAATGAATATTCATAATGTTATGTTCTATTCATGAGAAGGTCAACTGATTGAGCATTCCCACTGGATCTTGATTTTTTTGAAAATGTATTATATAGGGGGGAGAAACATACATTTCATTATTCTGATGAAGTCTGCAGTTAGCAGATGAAAGCGCTTAACCTGTGTGTAAAATAGGTTTAACCCTCAGGGATTCGTTTTTATTTTTCTATTAAAAGTGATTTTTGAAAGCAAGCATTTGCAGTGAGCTACGGTCCTTCTTAGTGTATATTTGGTATATAAACTTAGAAAGTAGGTAGAATAACATAGTTTGTGTTAAAATGCATTTTTTAAATGATATGAAGTCTGAAACTCAAGTGTATGTCATTATTTAGCAATTTCATTCCTCAGATCAGCCAAGTGATTTACCAGAAAAATGTAAATTTTATGAGGAACAGACTGAAATTTTGAGGTGAAAATCTGTACAGTTGAGAGGTATGGCTGCCATCCTTGCCTGGGATGGGTACACCTCAACCACCCTGAACACTCCCCTGCCAGTGCCTCAAGTGCCTGAATTGCTAAATTAACTTGGTTCCCCTGGGCTTCTTTCTGATCTTCATCCCTCTTCACCATGGAGGTGGCTAACATATGTCATTTATGATCTTCACCATGGAGATGGCCAACATATGTCATTTATGATCTTCACCATGGAGATGGCCAACATATGTCATTTATGATCTTAACCATGGAGATGGCTAACATACGTCATTTATGATGCACTTTAAATGAAGAATTAAGTGCCAAACACAGAATGTGATACAGATTCACGGTGAGCTCTATTTACTGCTTAGTTTGAAAAATAATTATTTCAAAAGTCCTTTTTTTTCTATAGACCACATTTTCTTTTTAATTTTTAATGATTTACATAAAAGTACCTTGTACAGGTTAGTTAAAACATCCAACATTTCTTCCTTTTACAAAGTAATTCTTCACATTTCTTCTTCTCAAGAATTTTGACAGCATTTATTTAGAAGATGGTTATAAACATGGTGAACTGTAACTACAGCCAAAAAAGACAATCAAAGTCAAAACATTTAAAAGTGGGAGGTCTCCAGGGGTAGAGTGACCTTTGGTTTGATTATGTAAATTAGGGACTGCAGGGGCTGTGCATTCTTTTTGGCATTAGTATAGTTTTGCAACCAACAGAAAAAAACAGTTTCAACATTTTGCCTTGAGTCTTTTTTTTTGGAATAAATCCTTTTGTCATTAGCCAGATAACCTAGATGTAATCTTTTTTTCACATGAGAATAATCCTTTCTAGACTGCATATAAAAGATATATGTAAACTTCCCTTTATCAAGGTATTATGGCAGATTTACAAACGTTTCCTGAAAATAATGATTCTGCATAATGGTTCATGAATCCACAAAGACATATAGGTCTTTAATAATTCACTTAGGCCAATGAGTCAGAGTTCACTAGCTATACATATGTTTCACCCTTGTTAGGGCTCAGCAGTGCAACGTAAGTTGGGAATATAACTATGATCTGAAATATTCCCAATAACAAGAGTCTCTGATGTACTAACTCTTGAATGGGGACTAAATTAGGTTGAAAGAAACAAAGTAAAATCTTATAGCATATGTGTATTAGAATCAACCAACCAGAAAGACTCAGATAAAACAAAAAGTCATAGAAAAATACATTTACAACCCTCATATATTGTATCACTGTGGACTGCATTAGACATGTCAACACTTTACACTATCCTTCTAAATAGCATGCTGACCACTGAATTATTTTTGTAGACCTTCAGTTTCAGACTGTATGTCATTCTGGCTGTTTTCTATGTGTGTATCCTATCTCTGATGACATCTCTTGTGGCACTTCTTGATCTGCAATGTCCACAAGTACTTTGACTTAATCCTCCTCCTCTATAATGTTTTTTAAGGTAAAAATGGAAAAGTGATCGTGCCTTGGCTTACGGTCAATATGTTTTGTCATTCGAACACTCAGCAGTAAGAGATATTAATTAGTTCAACAAATTTGTTGCAATCTGAGGTGCATTCCAACTGTTTGGCGGACAAAGGGTCAACACCAGTCATGCATCCTGGAAAAAAAATGAAGGGATACAGATTTTGAGACATGTTATTACAATGAGGAGTGTGTGCGTGTGTTACATGCCTCTATCATAAGAATGTACCTTGCAAACCACATTGCGACATAAAGCTGTATTCCAACTTGTACCCCTTCAGTGGCTAGTGAACAGGCTCCTGCAATGAGCTAGGGCTTAAGGTATTCTTATTATAGATGTTATTTTGCATTAAGTATTTAGTCAAAGGGCAGAAAAATTAAAAAAAAAAGGAAAATCTGAAATGAGCAACTGCCCTAATTCTGTCACTGTCCATTATTACTATTTTTATTTTATTTATTTGCTAACCAGGAAATTCCACAAGACAGAAATGCCTCTTTTCAGAGGTAATCTAAAATCAGTGTCCAGTCAAGTGATTTTATCGGAGTCACATAGTTTGCAAGTAGAAGCTTGAAGAATCAAACCCAAAGATATAAGATGAAAACCATTAGCAGCTTGTAGCTTTCATTGTTTAAGCTAAACTGTTAAAAACTCAGTAAGGATATAGGTCTGAATACAGGCACTTATACTCTGTAGCTACCTTATTTCCTTGAGTAAATGTTACAGTACTGACCTGGATGTGGTAGCATGGTGCCAGAATGCAACATGGGCACTGAACCCCAAATGTGCCAAGATTACCATACTGAACCTGAAGCAAATGAGTTGCCATTTCATAGATTGAGACAGCAGTTTTGACATTGTTATATATTAGGCTACAGTCCATAAGTGGTCACAGACTTCAAGATACCCAGTGAGAAAATTGTCTAAATTAAACCTGATAGCTTTCCATATAACTGCTGATTGAGTTTCACTGAACATGTTCTTAATGACTGCATTGTGTTGGTAATTACTGCAATTGACATCTAAACAGAGGGCAATGACAAGTTGCAATTAAGAAACAAATATCCCTGAAAAGGCAATTAAATCACAACTAATTGAAATGCTGAGCTTCAGTTGAATGATTCTTGATTATAAATTCACAGTAGTCATAAAAATGAAAAGATGAATATGGAATTCTTAACACAGGACGGAACCTTTATTTACAGCAACCTCCAGTGTTATGCTAAAAGTGAATTAGCACATGTTCAAATCTCCACCTTCAGGTGAGAACAGGTACTAATTTGTTATATCTTGCTCTGTTTCACTAGTAGAAATTATGGAAGTAGACTGCTACAGTATGAACCATTTAATCAGAAAACATTACTCAGTTATATTCCTTGGGAATAAAATGATTACAGAGTCTCATGTCAAGTGAAAAACTTCCTTTGAGGAAATTATTATATATGGAAGACTGCTACTTCTGTTTAATATCCCTTAGGGAAAATGACTTCTTAGGTCCAGTGAGATTCCTGATATTTTTGGGTCTAGGATGAAAAACATTAGTACATATATACATAAACACACACACACACACACACACACATACATATATACATAAATCAATCTTTCTGATTGCTCAACTTTCATAGTATCTTTTATTATTCAAAATGCAGACATTAAGTTCCATACCATTATATATTTCCAGTTCAGATACTGATGACTTTTGTTTTATTTACTACTGACCATTGTATCATGTGTGTGTAAAACAGATCAAAATTGAATAAATGGCTCCAAGAAAGTTTTCCATGATCTTGTTTAGAAACCTAAGAGTGATTTGTTTACTGCTAGAGATATCTAACTAATAATTTGATTAGAATGTAGCTGGGTTGTCCATCAGACACTTTGGAGCACAAGCACAAAATAATTATAGAATATAGTTGAAAGGAATGGAATAGTTTCATATTAATTTCAAAATGATTTTGACAATAGCTTGAGAAAACAAAAGTCATTAGTTTTACATTATTCAGGTAAAACAATTTACGTGTGTGTGCATACATACATAAATACATATATATGTGTATTTTATATATTTTTATATATAAGCAATGAATTCTGTTGACACTGTAATTAACTATTTAGTTAACAAAAAAAATTGGTTGACTAAGCACAGTGCTGACAGTTGAGTGAGACTGCACAGTTCTCATGGTAGGGGTGTATGTCCTTTCCTCAAAATTGTGTGATCTCAGAATTAGTATATACAATTAGCCAGGAGTGATGCTGCAGTGGGGCTTGCCTATCCTGCAATAATCATTTTATTTTGCACGCACCAAGGTTATTGCTTGACATATGTATAGTAGCCTGTTGACTCTCATTTTGTTAACATTTTATGGTTGACATTTTGAAAGTCAAAGTTTAGGCATTTCAACAATATTCAGAATAGAGAGAGAGATGGAGATTTTAGAATGATAATAAACTAGAATATCGAAGTTCATAACATCAATCTCATTAGAGCCAACTTGCACAATATAGAAGTGTCAAAGCATCAAAATTGAAAAGTTCACAAAAAATGTTTTTCACATGGAGGACAAACCCCCTGCACCACCCACACCCTCTGCTAATTATATGTAGTAAGATCAAGATCCCACTACTGCTAAAAGATGGTAAAGCCCCAACCATATCTGTACCACAATCTTACACCATCACCAGCACAGAACTGTGCAATCTTTTTAAGTCTGGCAGTACTTCCTTACCCTTTTGAGTAAAAGTTGTCAGGTAAATTCTCCCAATTAAGACTGCAGCTGTGCATATAGTGCCTTCCATTCTGGTGTGTTGCATCACAATACGTTTTGTGTTCATTTCTTGCTTTGCATCTGCCATTTGATATTGTCAGTCTCAATGTTATGCACCAGTGATTAAATGTTTTTGTGACATTAAAGCTTCAACATTTACACATTAGACATTATGACCCCTCAATTCTTTTAAAAGGGAGCCATATGTGTGTGTGTGTGTGTGTGTGTGTGTGTGTGTTTGTGTGTGTGTGTGTGTGTGTGTGTGTGTGTGTGTAGACAGATATGGATAAACACTCGTCTATGTGATGTCTAATGAAAGACTGTTGGACTCTTCCTCAGAAGGTCAAATTGCCAGGGAATTCCCCTTTCCCCATGATAATGCAACGTCACAGTTGGTATATGTAAGCAATGGGAGTGTACTTCTAAATTTTGAAGTTACATAACTTCACATTTGTTTCTTTTCATGTAGTCCAGAGAGGTGAGTCTCAGGTCATTTGCACCCACATGGACAGTGACAGAGTCATACTTGTACTTGTTGTGGAGTGACCTGAGTGCGTGTGTTGTGTGTTGGATTCTGGCACCTGATAGACAGCTGACTGTTAACTTCTCCTTATTCAACCTAGTGAGTGGGTCATCAGTGTGCCTCACTATTGAGGCACCTATGATTAGAGCATTGGGCAAGCTGTTTTTGTCTTAGGGCTTAGGCTGAGGGGCACACTGTGTAGGTGAGCTATATTTCTTGTGGTTTGTGCTGTGTTGTGCTGGTCCAGTGCGTTTCTGCCTTGGAAGTCTTTGCTGTTTGGGTAGACTTCTATTGAGAGCCTCCATGAACGTGGGTGTGTGGTTTGTGTTTTTATGTGAGAGCTGTGATGGTGGGTGTTGTGGGGGGCTATGTGTTGCATGCAGTGTGGTGCAGGTGTTGATCTTCTCCTCTTGACCAGCTTTTCCAGTCTTAGCTTGAGAGTGCATGACTTCTAATGTGGATATACAAGTGCAGCTCTCACAAGTCTAAGTGTTGTGAGGTAAGAGGAGAGCGTTTTCTGTGTACATGAGGCAGTTGCTACACTGCCTCAGAATGCCCAAATTCACCAGATTAATATAATAAAGCACAGGGAACTGAACTTTAGACATGCCAGGAGGGATGGTTATTATTACTAAGTACTGGAGCTGTTTCCCTTATACATTCCTTTTGTCACTCAAGGTGTCTGAGTCTGTACAGAGCACTGCCAAACACTTGAGGGGAAACTAATACATAGACCCTGAAAATTTAAGGATGAAGTATTTAGGCAGATATTCTGAAGTTAGGAAGAAATCAAGCAGTACTTACTGAAAATAAAGAATTAGCTTGTCAAGAATGATGAAAAGAGGGGAGTCGCATGAATGGCTACTACTAATGCTGGTCTCAGCACAGCTTCACTTTGTTGGGATACAGTACTCCTTTGCTTCTTCTCTCACAGAAGCAAAATGTTAGCACCAATACCAAGAAGAGAAGTAGGCCACAGCCTGTTTGGTGATCCACACACTTGTCCCAGATGATGCAAGCAAGGGTCTGCAGGCTTGTAGCCTTTTTCTAGTAGATGCCTCAAATAGCAACCAGACCAGTCAGGTATGTTAAGCACAGACACTCACTTTCCAACCAGAAAGTGTCAGGAATCAATACACTCTGCTCCTACTCTCACCAGGATCAGAATATAAACACATATTCCAAGCTGTCACCTATAAAGCAATTATTAAGCTTTTTGGTGATCAGCACTCTCCAGAAAATAATGTAACTGCACTCCTTCTCCCACCAGGAGAAAGCAGAAGCACTGATTCCCAAGATGACTACTGAGAGGCAGAATGTGAGCTCTCCAATAACTGGTGGTCTTGCAATAGATGCTTAAAGGTAAGATGAAAAAAATGGTTTATCCTAAACACTGCAGTGTACACTAGAGGAGTTAGATGTGAAAGTAGGTAGCTTAAGTTTTACCTGTCTAAAAAGTTAAGTTTTAGTGGACAGTCACTATTTTTAAAAAGGCAAGATAGATTGAAAGGGGGTGGTCACTTTTCTATTCTGGTACCATGCAATACAGTAGGATGACCAATACATTTAAATAGTTGAAGGGGAGTGATTTCACAAAATGATAATTTATTTCTTACTCACACCAGCCAGTAAAAGCAGAGAGGAAATGAGATATATGGTCAAATTAACATAAGAGGCAGGCAACTAGAAAGTCAGCGGTGTTTAAGAACACAATAGTAACCAGGTCGGAGTGGGAAAACTTTGTCTGTCTCACAAGAGACAGAGCTGCGGCCTCTTTTCAAATTTTAATATGCAGTTAAAAACAGAATACAAGTAAAACACAGTGTAAAGAAAACAAATCATAGTATACAAAATAGAAAAAGGCAGTAAAGTAATGCAAAATACAACAAATAAAAAGCAAACTAACCTTTCCCTCACAGCAAACATGTCCCCCTTTCCCTGCAGGGACTCATGGTTGACAATCCAAGAAATGAACCCCAGCTCAATGAATACTGAATGCACATGTATATGTATATATGTGTATGTGCATATGTGTGTATATATATATATATGTGTGTATATATATATATATATATATATATATATATATATATATATATATATATATATATATATATATATATATATATATATATATATTGCATATTAAAATTTGAAGATCATCACCAAGGATAGACTTAACCTAATACTTGGTGGTGATATTCACCCCAACCCTGGCCCATCCACTTCAGATACACATACCCCTCTACTTGCAATCTAAGCTACAAACCTACAATTAATAGGCCAACTAACTCTCTCCTAGCCTGTCATCTCAATATTAGAAGCATTAATAACAAGGTACATGAATTGCATGCACTTCTGGATGTCCACTCCCCTGAGATTCTCTGTTTATCTGAAACCTGCTTAAAACCTAACACTACAGACAATGAAGTGTTGCCACCTGGGTACAACATACACAGGCTGGATCGTGCTTCCAGGAAGGGGGGTGGGGTAGTTGTACTCTATAAATCTGAGTTGAATGTCACCATAGATGTAATACAACCACCTCAGATTAATAACTCAGAGATTCTTGCCACCAAATTGCAACTTAATAAAAATAAATGCATTATTATCATCTGTATGTACATTCCCCCAGGTAACAATATATCTACACTTGAAGATATCCTGCATTGGCTATCATGTCACTACCCCCAAGAAACCCTACTACTTGGAGACTTAACATAGACTGGGGCACCTGTACCTCAGAATCCCCAACCACCCATATTAACCTGCATGCATTTACACATATCATATCCACCCCTACCAGGATAGGTAAACCCAACCAAAAATAAAGCATAGTTGACTGGGTACTCATAAATAGTCACCCCCAACTGTACACCTCTGGTACCCTCCCTGATGGCCTAAGCAATCACCTTCTCACATATGTAATTAAGCACAAAGCCATAATTCCCAACAACCCTTACTCAGAAATGTTAGAAACAATAAAAACTTTTACCCTGCCAAATTCCAACAAGAACTAAACTCATGTAATTGGTCTGTTCTAAAACACCCCCCTTAGAGGAAGCAGTAGCATACTTTAACAACAAATTCCTTGAGATCCTTGATTTGCATGCACCTGTTCGCTCAAAGAGAACCAAGGCAAAAACTGTGCCATGGCTTTCTAAAGAGTCTAAACTCAAAATTGCCCTTGGAAACAAAGCATGGGCTTGATGGCATTCTTCTAAAGACCCCCCCCAAGATCACATTAAATATAGGCAATCCAGGAATGAAACTAAAAAATCCATTTTACAAGACAAAAAACAATGCTACTGTAATTTACAGACAGTAAATCAAAATAACCTTCAGAAGTTTTGGGCAGGATTAAATAATCTACTTCATCCTGGACAAACTTCAACCCCAATCCCTGCTGCTACTATTGATAAAACCCCTGAAGATGTTTCTGACAGTTTTAACCGATTCTTTACAGAGACAATTCAAGCCCTAGCTAGCCAACTACCTCCTAGCTCCCCTGGTCCTGAAAGTACCACCCCTAGAAAGCTACTCACGTTCAGCTTCCAACCAGTCACCACTTCACTTATCCATACCTTGATCAAAAAATTAAAACCCTCTACACTTTTTGCTGATCAACTCCCTGCAGAGTACCTACAAAAATCAGCTGATGCTATTGCTTACCCCGTATCAATACTAATCAATCCAACCATAGTAGAAGCTAAAATTCCCACCATCTGGAAAATATCCTATGTAATCTCACTTCACAAAGGAGGAAGCTCTACTGAATTCTCCAATTATAGGCCAATAACTATACTCTCTCCACTTGCAAAGATTTTGGAAAAATGTATTCATAGACAACACGTGCACAACCTAATCCAGAATCCCCTTATGGCAGACACTCAGCATGCTTCCCTCCTCATCACAGCACTACTTCAGCCCTCCTAGCCTTTACCAACACCATAAACCATAATCACAACAATAATTATATATCCTCATACCTCTTCTTGGATCTTTCCAAGGCATTCGATATGGTTGATCACCAGCTTTTAATCCACACCCTGCAAACATTCTGTCTAGATACTAGAGCCCTTCAATGGTTTCAATCCTACCTGAATGGTCAACAGCAGGCTGTCCTCTGGCAGAACAAACTCTCTAATCTTCTACCTAGCACCCTTGGAGAATCCACAATGCTCTATACTAGGGGCCCCTTGCTGTTCTCCATCTTCATTAACAACCTTTATACTGTCATCCCAAAAGTCAGCTGTATCCAATATGCTGATGACTCTACTCAGATTTGCTCGGCCACATCTCCAATAGAGCTATGGTCAGCTACTCAGACCCCCCTTTAATACAATAGAAAACTGGCTTTCCTAACGTCGTCTGATCCTAAATCCCAAAAAAACTAAAATGCTGTTATTTTCACCAACACGTAGGTCTACCACTTTCACCTTTACCATTAATTCAAATGATGGCACAGTAATCTCCCCTGACCCTCTACAAAACTATTAGGTGTCATCATAGATAATAATCTAAAATTCAACCTACATGTTAACCAAACTATCAAAACCATCTACAAAAAACTAGGGTCACTTTACAGAATAAAAGTCTTCCTAACCCCTCCAGCTAAAATTGCCATAGCTCGCTCTCACCTTCTTTCAACCCTTCTGTATGCATTCCCTCTACTCTTGAATTTAAACAAGACTGTCCTTAACAAACTCTCAATTTGCTACAACCACATTGCCAGGTTTGCCACTGGGCTGCCTTTTAAGACACATCATTGAATCAATCTAAATCAGCTTGGGTGGCTTGAACTACCAAGCCAAATCCAGTATAACCAACTGATTATGGCCTATAAAATCCTCTATAATCTGGACAATACTCCTGCACTTAAAAATATTGTCACCCCCTATAACAATCCTAGACCGCTTCGATCCTCTAACAAACTACTAATTCAGACTAGCAAAACTAATAACACAGCCAGTGACTCTCTCTTTGCAAACTCTGTAAGTAGACCCTGGAACTCTCTTCCAGCTGATATTACCTTACTTTCTCTACCTTAGGTCAATTTAAAACTAAACTCAAACAACATTTGGCACTTAACTGGCTATGTCAATATATCAAGCCCGGCTAGCTCTCTCTAGAATGTGTAAAAATCTGTTAACCATCTTACTATGTAATTTAATTAATCCCAACTTATGTACGGGATTAACTCTAACCTGTGGAACTTGTTTAACTTGCTTACTTATGTTGTTGTTGTTTGCCTTTCGGCTTTTCCCGGTTAGGGGTCACCACAGCGGAACTCCGGTCCACTAATGATTGGCAGTTGGTTTTTATGGTGTCGAGCTGCCAGCCCGATGCCCAACCTTCAATGAAGGCACACCCATTCAACGCATGTCTTTCGAACACCCACTCGACCGCGGGGAGGACATGCAGACTCCACACAGAAGGCACTCCCTACCCAAGCTGAGAATCGAACGGGAGAACCTCTTGCTGTGAGGCAACAATGCTACCATTGCACCACTGTGGAAGTAACTTGCTTACTTATGTAATCACTGTAAATAGTCTGTTTGTAATATGTAATGCTGGTATTATGTAATGCTGTATCTGCTTACCCTTGGAGCTTTTCTCCCCGGGCCACTGCTGAAAATGGACATGTATCCAGTCAGACTATCCTGGTCAACAAATGTAAAATAAAATAAAATAAATTATATATATATATATATATATATATATATATATATATATATATATATATATATATATATATATATATATATATATATATATATATATATATATACACACACACATATACATACACACACACATACATACACAATTGCTTTGTTCATAGGTGCACAAGTTGTTACCTGGCTAATGACCACTAGGGCCCTTACAAGCCTAGCCACTTACACAAAACCATTTGAGTTTCTGAGTATCATGGACGGCCATATGGGAAGGGAGTCATGTTAGAGGGTGGTAATTAAGGAATGTAGGGAGGATGTTGTTAGTTAGTTGGGATAAACCTTTTCTTATGGATAGCCACTGACCAGAAGGCATATGAGAGCCAGACCGAAGACAGGTTTTCAGTACAATTGTCAAGGTTTTGCTTGAGTAGGGTAAGGGATGAACTCTGTTTTACATGGATGAAGATAATATACCATAATGTAGAGTTCTGTCCCTTCAGCACTTTCTATCACAAGCGAAGTTCGGATCTAGTGTTTCCAGTTCTGTTTGTTTTGCGCATGTGCAACCGATCCATTAGGGCTACATCTCAAGAATCCCTGTAAGCCAGGCAAAGATCCCATCTCAGCAGCCTGTAGGAGACTGAATACAGTGGCATTGCATTTAGATGATCAGTGTAGGGCAGAGTATTCATGTCCTGAATTCTCCTAATTAGAAACCTTTGTGGGTGTTCCAACTGTTGCAAGTGTCTGGTTATATACATGCCAAAGGGGACATTATATTCAATGACAGGTCTGATAAGAGCCGAGTAGAGTGATACTACAATATCCTAGGACCTGGATGTCATAGCCTTACCTATAAGTTGGGTGACATAGAATGATTTGCTTATTATATTAGCTATGTCTTGATCAGAGGCCAGATTGCTCTCGACATATGTTCCCAGATCCGTTATTACTGGGTCGACTCTTAGGGGTATTTTATTGATGTAGTAAGTAACATGGCTTGACAGTTTCCCTAAGGACATTCAGAATTTTTAGTATTGAGTTTTAGGCCATGCCTTTGGCACCAGTCATTTGTTTGTGTTAAACCTTCTCGCAAGATGTTGGTGTCTTGTGGGGGAATCTATAATAGCTCCCAATTTACAGTTATTTGCAAACTTGTTGAGCCAGAGGCTTTTGGCATTAGCTTTGACTTCTGAAAAGTAGATGCGAAACAGGAGCAGGTCCAACACAGAGCCCTGGAGTACTTCATCAGTATCATGTTGGAGTTGGTCTCACCGATCCTGACTTCTTGGGTTCTGTGAGCCAGCCAGCAGCTCAGTGAGTTATATAGGGATTTATGCCTAGTTTTGAGAGTCTGTCAATAATACCAGAGTGGGAAATTATATCAAATGCATTGATGAGGTCAAGGTAGGTGGGTATGCACTGTGTTCCCCTCATCCTTAGCCGTGGTGAACCTCTTGAAGTCGACCAGGCTGAGTAAGCCATACCATCCCTTACTTGGATAGATCTAGCATCTGTAGAAGAGTGTTCTGTAAACTGAAAGCATCTAAACAGTTGACCACTTAAGAATTGCTTTATATATTGAATCATGTGACAACCTGACAGGAGATATTGTTTGCTGAGAACATGTGCAATAAGAGCTCATGGCTGACAGTGCTGAATACCTTGGGGAGATCACAAAATATGTCAGTGATAGTTTTCTCAAAATCAGTTTCAGATCAAAGGTAATTAATGAAGCTTATGAAGGAGATTTCTATGCTGTTATCTGCAAAGAAACCATGGTGATAGAACAGAAGTAAATTTTGCTGTGAGAAACTGGGCAGGCTCTTTTCCAGAATGCTGTGACATAGTTTACTATGAGTAACTGGTTGATCAGGATGCATGTATGGCATGTGATAAAGTGATCAGCCATCTTGAGGAATGTAACAGGCAGACTAGCAGCATTAGAGGGACTGTGCTTAATTTTAAAGCTGAGGGGGTAATATTTTATACTTTTAAAGTGGCAAAGTGAGGAGTGGATAGAAGATTAAGTGCAGAGAAATCTGTTGGCTTTGGAATGTCAGTATAGAAAAAAAATCCCAAAACAGATGACAAGCTCAGATGGGTTAATGTTACAGGAGGGAATTTTTTGTTTTTGGTTGGCATATTCAGAGCAGAGTAGTCAGGAGAACCCTGTCCTGATTTGCCAGGGTTATATTTCTGGAAGGTTGGTTGACAGTGAAATATTTCTTTTCGACTTGGGAAGCAAACCTTTCACTGTTCTGTATTAAAAGGTCAAAATACTTGGTGGGGTAGTATCACAGTAAGGATATGCTGAATTATTGCTGACTTGATATCAGAAGTAGTTCAAGGAAAAGCCTTGGCTTTGAGGTACCTATGTCATAGGTGTGCTACATTATTCATGAATGAGAGAAGCTGAAGTGGCTGATGGTGCTGTCTGGATCAAGTCTGTAGAGGAGGGACATGCATCTGACTCAGTAAAGGTCTGAAGAGAGAAAGTTTAAACCATTTCATGTTGTGAGAGTAAGTGGCAGAGTTTTTATATGTATGCTAGCAGCCAGAAAGTAGAATGCAATTTGTGAAGATATTCAACATAATGGCAAGTGTCTGTATGTTGATGAGTAGAAGGCTAGAATTCAGTCTTAGATGGATTTAATTCTAATGATTTTGTCCAAAAAGGGTTAATAATTATTTAGAAAAGGCCACATAGATGAACAACATAATTGCTGACTGAGGTTTTCCAGTAAATGTTGAAGTCTCTTGTTTTGAACATTTCAGAATTAATATTACTTTTTAGACAATATAAATGCTGCAAAACTCAATAACTGGTGATGCATGGCACTGGACAGAATGAATAGAGCAGAGAAGATTGTTTTTATTCAGTGCAACAACACTACCTGTACCTTTGTATGCTTCTGGATATTACATCCTAGGGAGAGCATTTCAGTATACATTATGGAGGTGGTGCAAACCCAAGCTTCTTTTATTGCAATTAAGTCCACTGGTTAAAAATGCATCAAAGTCGTTAGCAGAACCATTTTTACTTTGAAGGCTTTAGGCATTGCTGTGTGCAACTTTAGGGTCTTTCTGATGGTACCATTTTGGAAATCAAAGTCTGTACCAGATACACTTTTGAAATTATCATCTGGCACAGACTTTGATTTCAAAAATGAAGGAGATCAAGTTCAAACATGGAAGAGAACTGGTGTGCACCAGCATCAAGTAATTATGTACTTTTTAAAAAAACTACTGGAAAAGAACTACATATATTGTCAGTGGCAAAACAGGTAACACACTTACCTATGGTGCAGAAGGCTGTGGGTTCTAGTTCTACATCAGCTAGATTAATTACGGACACTGCAGTGCAATATATAAGGGATACCATACTCCTGAGTGTGTTATCATTTGAATGAGACATTAAACCAAGGCCCCATATGTTCAAGTTGGTGGTAGCTCAGGTAGACCTAAAAGACCTCATAACTCCTATAAAAAAAGATTATGGGAAGTCCCCCAATCCACTGTCCAAATTTCCCCTATTAGTATAAATGTCATCTCAGGTCTCCTCTGAAAAGAGGCTACTAACCTAGTGGGACTAACCTTGTCAACAAAGAATAAAATAAAAAAATATTTTATTCAGAGTGTAATACTTTGACAACATTATCAAGCCGAATTTTATAGTTCACCTGAAATATTTCCCTTTTATAAGAGGAGATAGGCAGATGTCTGTCATGGCACACTACCACGATTATCCAGACACAGCCGCCTCCGACACATTACCTAAAATTATGAAAGCAATAAGGGAAAGCTGCACACCAAAATGTTTGGTCTGCTTTAATGCTTTCTTGTCATTGACTGTTATGTCTGTCAATCGCATGGTCCATCAACAGAAGGGTAATGCATGTGTCACTGCCGATAGCATCCACAGGACAGACAGATGAACATAGCATCCACAGGACAGACAGATGAACAACAGTAGGGGTATCTTAGTGTTGTGATTAAGGTGTTACTTGTCTCTGAACAAATATTTTTATTATGCACTGTGAATGTATTATATATAATGTGTCCATAAATCTGGGTATTTATACATACAGATGTTGACAAACTGTAAGAAGGTGAACATGTTTACTGAGGACATCCTCTGCGCTAGATATTAATGTTTTCAAATTATCAGTAAAAAGTTCTGGAATGTAATTGTCACCTGTTAAAATACATCCATTAATCCCTTTCATTTTGGAAATCAAGTCAGTCTGGTCCAATGGCTCAAAACAGGCAATAACAACAAAAGGATGAGGAAATCTTTCAAGCAAATAAAAAAGAAGCTTTATGACCATTTTTTATTTATTTATAGGCTCCCGTCATTTGGGCCATGTTCGTAGTTTCATAGGAGATTACTAGGTTAACGAATCAACAGTCCTTATAAGCCTAGCCAGTTTTACACAGTTTTTTTATCCCTGGGTGAAGATAGCAAGAGTCAGAAAGTGGGGTTTTGAATATTTTTACAGAATACCTCTGTCCATAAGGGACATTGGCTCCACCCCAGGATTGAATCTGTGATTATCTATGAGTCCAGATTGCACTTGAAGATGGTCAAGAAAAGGCTCTGGTTTATGTGAATAAGACACCTATTCCAAAGGAGGGCAATCTGTGGGACACATACCTGTCTCCCCAGCATGGCATATTCATATCAGAGATCAGATTTAGATCTTTGGAGTGGGTAACCCTTATTCAGTTAGTTTTGCGAATATACAACATTTCCATCAGGGCTGGGTCAGAGACTGCCTTATAAGTCAGGCACAGATCATCTCTCAGTAATCGGTAGGAAACTGAATACAGTGATAGGGATTTTAATCAGTCCACATATGACATCTTGGCTATACCCTATATTTTTTGGTAAGAAACCTCTGAAGATACTCCAGCTGTTGCAGGTACCTGAAGATGTACATGTCGAAGGGTGCATTGTACTTGATTATTGGTCTGATGAGGGCTGAGTACAATAGTACTATGACATCCTTAGATCTGGATGCCATGTCCTTACTTATAAGCTGAGCCATACAGAAAGATCTCCTCACCAATGTGAACCAATGTGACCAAGATTGGTCAGATTTCAAACTACTATGTGCCTGAATACTCAGATCTCTCACCACTAGGTCCATTCTTAAGGGGTGCTTTAAATGTTGTAATTAGTAGGGGTATGCAATTTCTCAAAAGATATTATTACGCACCTCTTCACATTTAATTTAAGGCCATGACTCTGACACCAATCATTAGTCTGCTATAGACCTTTCTTTAGGATATCAGCATCATTTGGGGAGTCAATGATTGTCCCCAACTTGTAATCATCCATAAACTTGGTCAGCCAAAGGCTACCTGTATTTGCCTTGACATCTGAGAAGTATATCCCAAACAGGAGCGAGCCCAGCACTGAGCTCTGTGATACTCTACTAGTGAGTGCCTTCTTGCTGGATGTAAACTCCCCTACTATAATAACATGTGTCCTATCCATGAGCCATTTGGTTATCCATCTGGTGACACAGAGGTTAATTTTGTGAGTTTATCTATAATACCAGAGTGGGGTATTGTGTCAAATGCCTTGGCCACATCAACATAGGCAGTATGCACTGTCTTACCCTCAACTTCTGAAAGAAATCCACCAGACTGAGCAGGCAGAACCTTCCCTTGATGAAGCCAAACTGGGTTGGTTCTAGAGTTTGGAGATTTCCTATGTCATTGTTAATCAGGTCCACGATTATCCTTACCATAGCCTTGCATATGAAGCTAGTATGACTTATGGGTCAGTAGTTTCCTGGTTCAGTTGATAATCCCCCCTTGAGGAAAGGGATAACTGTTGCTGTCCTCCACTCTCCTTGGGAAAAGCCCGTCTGAAGAATGTGACTAAAGAGAGATCTGAGTGGGTCTGCTAGGTCATGTTTCTAGCTATTCAATAGGCCCCCTGGGATTCTATCAGTGACTGTTGATGCCATGTTTCTAGCTTTAGAGAGCACAGTGACAACCTGTTATTTTGTGATAACAGGCAAAGAAAGTGTACAGGGTATTTTATTGCGAGTGACCACAGGTAATGAGGGTGTGAAATCCGAGCTGAATTTATTGGCCAGCAGGTTTGCTACTTCTTCTGGATGAGTACATTGCACATTCCAGCTCAGCTCATTGTTGAGTGCTTCCCTTAAGATTTTGAACATAACTAAACAAATTTTGGGGTCATCCTTTGATTGGGAGGCTATTTTTGTCTCATATTTAGCTTTTGAAGCCTTCTGTGATGTACTATTGATGTTTCATATACCTCAACTGACCAGTGTATCACACCATATGACCACATGCAAGGGAAATATCCCTGTTATCTCATTAGCAGATAATATGATGAATGAGAAAAATATTTAATGGTTGTCATTTGACATGGCTGGCATTTAATTGCTGGAACCTGTGTTCTGAGAGACTGCCTTCCAATCTATTTGCAAATATACAGAGCTGAGTTTATTTTTTTTGGTTTTAGAGTTTGTCCTGTTAATTGCTGCTTAGATCTCTGTTGAAACTGTTGTCTCCCTGTTCTGAGAGACTGCTTTCCAATCTATCTGCAAGTATACACAGTTGAGTATTTTTTTTGGTTTTAGAGTTTGTAATATTAACTGTTGCTTAGATCTCTGTTGAAACTGTTTTGTCCTACCCACCCTCCCTATTTTTGGCTTGTAGTTTAAATTTGGTGGCTTTTGCAGCTGCCCGCCCCACTGTAGATTTGATCTGGGACACTCCCCCAGTCCTAGCTCTTTACCACATTCTACCTAATAAACTCTTTCTGCACTTGCTTTTAGTCCTTTTTAATTTAATTGCATTTTTTAAACTTTGTTTGGTCTAATATTACTACAAACTTAAGTGTGCTAGCTTGCACTGCATGTGAATTGATTTTACTACTGTTTTAGCTACTTTTCTGTAAACAATAAAAACTGTAAGCCTGTTTCCTACCTTTCCTGTAACTAGTGATACAGATTTGCTGTATCCAGGACTGTATGTAAGCTTCTGAGCCCCCAAGCCTTTCTGTGTTGGAGGGAAGCCTTCTAGCTCATCAGTGGGAGTGGTAAGCACTAGGTAACCCGTCTACCACGTAAGGCGTGGTTCTGGCCCAGAAATTGTAGTTACTGGCCGTTTGGGCAATCTCTTCCATCTCTCACGACTTTCTGATTTGAAAGCCTGCATTTGCACTTGTTTCTGTCCTGTAACTCGTCTAGTGCAGATACAGATTCTTAGTTTTAGCACTTAAATTTGCTTATTCATGCTCAGCACTTGTTCAGAACTTGTAAGCACTAAATAAGCTACTAATTACTATAGCACTCAACCTTCCTCATTACCTAGAGGAAAACAAGTTTTTGTACTTACTTTTCTCACTTGCTTAGAGAAAAACAGCTCTTGTACTCACTTTTCCTCACTTATCTAGAGGAAAATAGTTTTTTTTTTATTCAGTCATGTCCAAGGGTCAGCTCACAGTGTTCTCTCCCGTCTATCTGATGAATATGGACATCTTGAGGCAATGTAGAAATTGCCTCATGTACACAGACAACCCTCTCCTCCTACCACCCAACACTACAACCTGTGAGAGATGCACTTATCTAGCCAAACTGGAGGTAAAGTTCTCTCCAACCAAGACTGAACTTGACAGTCATGAGGAGAAGGTAAATATTTGCACCACACCACACTCATCGCATAGTCTCACTAAATCTACACCACCAAAATCCACACATAGTAACACAAAAACATTTGTGGAGGTTCTCAATAATAATCTGTCTAAGCAACAGAAACCTCCAAAGCAGAAACGCAAGTAACCTCCATCCCCCAACACAACCCAAATGACACAGCCCACAGACTCAGTGTGCCACTCAACCACAGCCAATAAGGCAAAACAACGTACCCAACACACTAGTGATAGGTGACTCTATAGTCAGGCACACTGATGTCCCACTCACCAGACTAAACAAGGAGAAGGTTACTCAAAAAAACAAATCCAAACTGCAACTCAGGAAACAAATGAAGGCTCAAGGACACAAAGTCTCCAAAGTGAAAAAAAGTAAAAACAGGTTTATTACCTTGCAACTAAACAGTATGATACAAAAATAAACAGTTAAGCGCTTTTCGTACAAATATGCCTCTGTCATTGTCCATGTTGGTGTGAATGAGCTGAGATGTACCTCCCTGAACTACATGAAGAGAGACATGGAAGAGCTCTCTGATCTTGTAGCCAAGGCAGGTATGCCCCTAGCCCTGAGTAGCATTCTGCCATCACCCAGAATGATACTGCAGTACAAGGACAAAATGATTGACTTCAACACTTGGTTAAGCTTCTGGTGTCATTCTAAGGGGATCCAGTATCTGTCTGCTTGGTATGACATGGTTGACAGACCACGATGCTTTGCCACAGGTGGCCTGCACCTGTTGCCCCTGGGATTCTGGATACTGGCTAAAGCTCTTGCTGCCCCTGTAGTGCCTTTTTTATGCAAGCTTCAAATGACAAATTCACCAACATAGCAGGAACAGGCAGGCAAAAACTGATGGTAATGCTACTCAATGCTAGAAGTCTAAATCTCAAAGTGGACTCACTCGAGGCAATCCTTAAAATGGAGAACATCGATATCTGTGCAGTGACTGAGACCTGGTTCAAGGCTCCAGAGAGCACCCATGCACTACCGGGCTATAACTCATATCACACTTTTCGGCCATGTAACTTGGACCAAAACACCAACGGCGGAGGTGTGTCCATATTCATTAAGGATATCCACACTTCCAGGCTAGTTGCTCAGCATAATGCATCCGAGGTTATCCAAGTGCAACTAATTCTGGGCAAAACTGCAATCCAAATTGTAGCTTGCTACAGATCCCCCACCATGCTGCAGGATTCCCACTCCTCTTTTCTTGATGTACTAGAAAATATTATGGTTCAACCAAACACTCTAATAATGGGTGACTTCAGCTACCCCAACATTAACTGGGAAAACTACTCGTGTACCAACTCCTTAGCTCAATGCTTTCTGGAATTCATGATCTCCAATGCGTCCTGGATCAACTTATCCACACCCCCACCAGGGGCAACAATATCCTAGACATAGTCATTACCAACATGAGTGACCAACATGAGTTCCACACCTGATGTCAACTCCTCGTTGGTCTGATCCGACCCTTGATATCCATATCCCGCCCCCACCCCACATTAAGGAAACCACGGTAAAAAATTTCTCCAAAGCCAACGTCATGCTTCTTAAGACAGAAGTGGTGAACTTCATGACTCCCATGCAGATGGACAATACAGTTACGACTGCTGAATCCTACACAGATTCACACTATAAGCACTTACACGAGTGCATGGATCGTGGTATCCCAAACAGAACCAAGACGCTATCCTCCAAAAAAAAGGAAGCCAATCTGGTAGTCCCCTGCCATAAACAAATTGTACAACAGAAGGAAGAAACTGTTGCAAAAGAGAGTAAAATCCCATGAGTGGAGGAGCTCCCTGGTCAGCCTCAGTAAGAAGCTGAGATCTCTTATAAGATCCTCCAAAGCTAGCTACGAAAACAAAACCACCACTGATTCTAAGGACAACCACAAAGCATTCTATAGCTATGTCAAGAATCTCGATGGCAACACCCAGATCTGCTCTTAGTTACAGCACAATGGCACAAAAATTACAAAAAAAACTGATATTGCCAACATCCTGGCAGATAGGTTCACTAAAGGGTCCATATCTATACAGGAAGAATGCAGAGTCCCTGTAATCGCAACTATGCAGGTAAAAGCTGTACCACAGCATCCATGGGACCGGACAACATCCCAGGCAACTTCAGAACGAACTGGCTCCCCACTTAAGCACCATGTTCAATAATAGCCTCACATCAGGCTTTGTACCCACTGAATGGTGCACAGCAACACTTCTACCACTCCACAAAGGGGGAGCCACCCCTGATCCCAGGAACTATTGATCTATTAGCCTGACGAGCCTGGTCTGCAAGGCCATGGAACATATTATCATGGAACTCATTAACAAAGACATTGGTAGCCTCAAAACTCTGGATCCCACCCAGTTTGGGTTTGTGAAAGGCAGATCATGCCTACTGAACCTGATTGACTTCTTTGAGGCAGTCACCAAAGCCGTAGATGAGGGTAAGGTGGTTCACACGGCCTATTTTGACCTCGCCAAGGCTTTCAACACCATCCCCCATTCTGGAATTATAGCTAAACTCACTAAAGTAGGTATAAATCCCTACATCACAAGATGGGTTGCCAACTGGCTCACTGACAGAACCCACACTGTAAAAGTTCACACTCCAAATCTGACTTCAAACCAGTGACAAGTGGAGTATCACAGGGTTCCATCCTGGGACCTCTCCTGTTTGGTATATACTTCTCTGAAGTACAGGCTAACACAGAAGACCTCTGGCTAACAAAGTTCACATATGACTGCAAACTAGGAGCCATAGTCAAGTCCCCAAATGATGTGGGCATCCTACAGAAGGGCCTCGCTGAGACAGATGCTTGGTGTCAGAGCCATGGCCTCACGCTCAATGCCAAAAAGTGCAGTGTCATCCCCTTTGGTAAAAACCTCTGTACCCATGAACTACCTCATAGGCAGCAATCTACTTAACACCGAATGTGTGATAAGAGACCTTGGGACCCAGGTGGGCAGTAGTCTCTTATTTGATAGTCACATCACCACAGTAGTCAGGAAGTCCTTCGACAGGGCACACCATCATAAAAGGGTTCTCATCCAGGAAAAACGAGGTTACTGTTCCTCTCTACTCAGCACTCATTAGACCCATTATAGAGTATTATGCCCCTTTTGGAATCTACCTCACAAGACATCTGCAGCAGCTGGAAAGGCCACAGAAGTACCTCACAAAGAGGATTACTGGCCTCATACAAATGCCCTACACTGACCGTCTCAAAAAACTCCAGCTTTACTCCGTAGCATATCGCCTACTCAGAGGTGATCTCTGCCTAACATATAAAGCTATGTCAAATCCAGAGCTGTTGGACATGCTCCACGTAAAGAAATCCCAATCACTCTGAGCTACATGCTCTAGGGACCTAAGCCTTGTCACCACAATAAACAGGACATGCTGGATGGATAGATTCCTGTCCCAGAGACTTCCCATACTCTGGAACAGGCTACCCATCTATGTCAAGCAAAGTTCTTCATTTGCACTCTTCAAGAAAAATCTTGATGAGTGGATGGGAAATAGGAAATATGCCCTGGGGATCACTTCTGTGTCTCTGCTCGACAGTGTCACAGGAAATTAACTTTCTTGGGGGGGGACAGGGAACCTTGTTGGCTAGGCTTACATAGGCCCTTGGGCCGATAGTCTAGTACCTACCTATGAACTTATTCACAGCTGATGTAGATGTTTAATTTATGATCTAACTTCCTGGCTGATCTACATGCTTGAAAATGCAGTGCTTGCTTTGATGAGTTGGCTTTGTCACTTCCATACTATATGACCATCTTATACTATAAACCTGCAGGTTATCTGAATCATAAGCATAAAACAAGAATTTCACATCTATCACACAAGGGGTACTGTTGTGCAACACTGCCTGTAGGATGTATAGCTTCACCTGTACCAATGTTGGCAGTATCACTGCTAACATACAGGTGCATCTGTTGTCTCTGGTGGACACAGTGGCTCTTGTATAGCCTCAACAGAACTCGTACTATATTGGAAATTTATTCTTTACCATATAATGTTTCAATGACTTCAATTACCCACTCCCAGCAAAGTGGGACTTCCTTCCATTCAGTAACTTGGCTTTGAAAGGTGATGCATAGGGTGCCTACCTTTCCCCAGTATGATGTCATATCTAGGGAATCTAGGGAATGAGTTGTACTTCAGAATCAGGGAAACAAATAACGATGGTGGAGACTCTCAGTTATGCTACCCTAATCCTTCTGGTATCCCTACACAAGGCCATCTCTTCTACAGACCCAGGTAATTATAGGCCCATGAACCTCACCGAGCTTAAATGCAAAGCCATGAAATGTATCATAGCAGAACTCATTTAAGTGGCTACAGACAATGTAATCCTTATCATTCCGGTTCTGTAAATAGTAGGTCCTATCTTCGGAACCCAATAAGCTTCCTTGAAAGGGTAACAGAGGCTGTGTACAGTGGTCAGGCAGTGCACACTGCTTATCCTGAGCTGGCCAAAGCTTTTAACATTACCCCCCCCATGCTCATATTATTAAAAAAATTACACAGATTTAATTTTAATCCCCTTTGTTGGTCATTGGCTTCTAAATTGGCTATCCAACAGATCCCCATTTGTGAAATCTGCATGTACTCACTTTGATCAGGAAATTATAACTACTAGAGGTATCACACATCAGTGATGGGCCCTCTCCTGTTTGGCAATTATTTTGCAGACATTCAAGTCAATATATCTCAGAGGTGTGGTTGACTTGAGTTTACTGATGATTACAAGCTGGAGATCATTACCTGCTCATTCACTGATGCTACACAGTTCAAACAAGGTCTACAATACTTACTTACAGAGTGTACTGAAAACAGTCGAGTTAAATACGCAAAACGTGCAGCATAATAGTATTTTTCAAAGAAGCTGGCCCCATCTCATACTTTGTAAGGGGTACCCCGTTTCATACAGTCAAGGTTATAAGACCTGGGTACTTTAATGTGGACACCTCTCTCTATTTTACATTTCCACCATAGTCAGGAAATCCTTCTATCTAGTGCAGTTAATTTACAAAGGACTATTTTCAATATCTAAAGAGGTTGTGCTACTATTGTAGTCTTCCCTTTACAACCCATTACTGATTACAATGTCCCTTGTAGTATGTACAAATCCAAGCTCCAATGTAAGATCTCAGCAACTTCTGACTAAGAATATTAAAGGTCTTAAATCTTTCAACAATCACAGTACATTAACACAACTCTCCATATATTCTGCAGCCTTCTGGCTTATCTGAAGTGACCTCGGGCTCACTATTCAAGTCTTAAAAGAGCCAGTCCTTTCTAATCTTTTATTTTATCACAAAACCAGTGGCTCTGCAAACATCTGCCATAGGGACCTAAATCCATATCAACAAATAAATGAGACTCACTGGAGGGATAGGTTCTTAACTCAATATATTCTCATCTTACTGAATAAATTACCAGTACAGGATAAACAAAGTACTACTTTGGCTGCATTTCAGTCTAGTCTTGATGCCTGGATGGATATTCCACAATTTATAGCAGAGTTATCATGTATACCCTCACATGATTTGGAAGATGAGCATTATCAAAAAGGGAGGCAAGAACTTTTAGGTGTATCAACTTCAAAGTGCATATTGCTAGGCATTTTGTGGTCCCTGCAATTTCTTCCCTAGCATTGTTCAGATGTTCCCATGTAATCGTACATCTAGTTTTAAACTTGTGAAGAATTTATCCAGTGCAGGTATCACAGCCAAGAAAACCACATTTTTTTTAAAACAAAAATCATCTTAATTGAATTATCGCTTATGACATAGGCCATCATACATTTATATCAATGAAAACAAACCATATTAACATATTTTCAATTGCAAACATTATACATCATATACAATCTTCTATACATCATTGTCAATCGAACACTACATAGCTCATTTAATTCTTCTGTTCCCTTAAACCACATTCCTCCTCCAAAACATTATTCTACATGTTTTTTTCCCATAATTTCCATTTGTTTGCATGTAATTTGCTCCTACCCTTTTCTAAAGATCTACCTTCCAGTTCTTTTCTCTCTGTTATTGTAGTCACTACTTCTAATACAGTCTGTTTAAAAAATGTATTTCCATTTTGTAGTAATTACTTTTTAGGCAGCCATCAGAATTAAACTCAGCAAGGCCTTACTATGTCTAAACAATTCAGATCCTGTATCACAGCTCAAAAATTTGTTTCTTGTGTTACATCAGTTTGTTCAGCTGGTATTTCTGGATGGAGTAGTCTGCAAGGAATTTTTAAAGTCTACCCACTCATTACACGCCCAAAAAACATGTCCCCAATTGTCACTTTCTTCCCCATCACACCTCCATCATTTGCAATCTAGCTGAGTGAGAAAAAAAGATGGAGTCTGCTTGGGGTATAAAAATACCTATGCAAACACCAAACACTTCCAAGTAAAAATCTTTAGATATTGTTGCATATTTGGGAGCCATACATATATCCTCCCATTTTTCTTTGTGATTGTTTATCCAACTCTCTTCCCAATCATTTCTCACCAGCCAATAAAACGTTATCCACAGCTAAGCTTCCTCAACACAGGCAGACTGTAAAGGCTTGCATAAGCTATATTTTCATTCACATTTATTTTTATGTGTGATGACCAGACCTCTGGTTAACAAAAATGACACAAGACTGAAGTTATAATATATATATCTTTTGCAAAGAGGACTAGCTCCCCTTACACTTCCTGGGATGTATTACCTATCAGAATCTTTAACAGCAGGTTGCTTCTTATGATCACTTAAACTTTTTACTCTAAAATACAAAATTATGTGACTTGGCATTCCCCTCATTTATAAATTTGGTATTTCCTCACTGAGGAACTATGCTTCCTTTTGTTATACCTTTGCATATTACCATACATTTTTAGATTTTTTTTTACGTTCACTGCATTATAGTCAAATTGCTAAATCTGGTGAATTCCCTGCCTCCCTCCTAGGTCTCTTACCAGAAAATATAACAAGGTGGTCTGTTGTTCTTTCAGAAAGGTCTATCAGAGATCTCAAGAACAAGCAAGAGTCTTCATTGATTATTCCAACACTTCAGGAGCACAAATAGATCATTTGATAAACTATCTTTAAAGGCCAAATCTGTGTGTTTAGCTGGGGTCATACATTAAACAAATGCATGGCAAAATATTTTTGTCACCGTTAAAAGTATAAAAATCCTATGCAGTGCTCTACACAAGGCCTTTCAAATGTTAATAAATTTTATGTCATGCATGTTCTCGTTGAATTTCTACCTTAACTGCTCAATGAAATGCAGAAAATCTGTTCAACACAATCATTTATTGTTCATTCTTGTGCATTGAATGCTAATACATTTAAATATGCCATAACACAGCACATGCATTATTTTATTCCTTCATATGCAAATGACATTCAGTTTAGTGAGATATGACATTGAGGAGAATAATAATATTTTACAACTTGAATTCTATCACCTTTTCTGGATAACAGTGCCAAGTTTGCTGCATTAAACTGAAAACGAGTATTCACATGGTTTTAACTGCATCCAAAGATAATATATACCAGTTGCATTGCAAGCTAAAAAATAACTAAAGTCAATACAATGTTGTTATGGCCAAAAGAACAATATTCATGAATCTCTGCTTGTGTCAGATTCAAAGAGACAAATGTTCGTATTTCCTTCAAAATAGTGCTCTCTTGCAATGTAGTTTCTTTAACCAACTGCTTTATTAAAGCAATCAAATTAAAATATTATCCATTTCTTTATGCACCATGCCAATGTCATCATTCATTCTAATAGTACTAATCTAAAAGTAATGTATTTAATGACCCATTAGAACTGAATAATAGTGCAAGTATTTTTATAGCATATCTTTAGTGCCAGATATGACATAAAGCACTTTTAATGCACCTAACACTTAACATTTTAATGCGAAGCATTCCCCTCAAAATCATCATTGAAGTTTTTGCATAGCATATAATACATGACATCATCTGCAAAGTTAGCTATTTTAAAATAGCATTTTTTTCCCTGCAAATGTTTCTGATTTCCTCCTTGTTAACCTCTAAATGCTGGATTCAGAAAGGTTACCACAAAGTGTTCATTATGTGTACACTTAGTGTAACCTTTCTATGTGAAGAGACAGCACAAGCATTGCTATAGGGCTGTTTTTGAATTCAGAAAGTGTACACCAAGTGTAGACTTTGTGGTAACCTTTATGAATTTGGCCTTATGTCATATTTATATTATATAGGTCCTAATTTATAAACTGCATTTTCTACCCTGTACATAGGTAATGACAAGGTTTGTAGAATCATAGAGACAGGACTGGGAGTTTAAGATCCAACACTTCGTTACAGAATCAGACATCATGCAACCAATAATATTGTTATTTAGATATCTGGCCTGCAATTGGCAGAATGGAGGTCATGACAGACATTTGCTTTAAACTGCTGTAATCCAGGGTGAATGCTGTTATGGATGTTTGAAATGTAAAAGTTAGGCATCAGACACTGTTGTTTTAAGTCTCAAAAATAAAGACATACTGGATAAGGCAGGAGTGAGCCTTTTCCTAGTTTTAGAAGTCCTAGACTGTCCACATCCAGTCAGTACTCTAGTATAGTAAGGTGCCCAACTCTCATTTATAAGAGATTGATTACTAGTTACTCTGCCAATCCTACTATATATTTATTTATTTATTTTTATTTTACATTTGTTGACCGGAAATGTCTGACTGAGCTGAAGCCCTTTTTCAGCAGAGGCCCGGGGAGAAAAGCTCCAGTTTTTACAGTTAATATTATTATTTTATGCAATAATATAAGAAGTAATGGTACATGTCAAACAACTATATAGCAGCAAAAGTACTTAGACAACATTTTTACAAGTTATGCAGGAGCCAAACAATAAAGAATTTAAACCATGTTTTTTTATATTGCAGTTAATAATATAGGATAGTAGTGGGGATCAAAGTAACAGGGGAAGCTGGTATGCATAATGTTTTCATGGAGGGTTGGAGCAATGGCAGATCCATTGTCCTTTAAAATATTCTTTTAAGGTTAGTTTAAATTGTTTGGGATGTGTGAGTGTTCGAATTTCTAGGGGGAGTCTGTTCTACGCAATAGAGGGGTGGTAGCTATATAATCTGCACTCTGCTTTAGACTTGGGCTTATAGATACTTAAGTCTTGGGAAGAGCTGCGTAGGTTTCTTGTGGGAGCATAATGGGAGATGACAGAGTGTAAGCTGAATAGAGTGGATGGTTTGGAGTTGAGAAAGCAGCAGGAAGTAAGCCAGTTCAAGCACTTAGAGAGAGACAGTGGTGGGATTTATGTTGAGTAGCAAATCTAGCTATTTTTGTGGTAAGTAGACTCTAGTCTTGTGGGAAAAGAGGAGTTTAGGTTAGTGAGAATACATGCAAAAGGCACTGGCATGCTGGGAACAGGCAAGAGTGAAAGCATGATGTTGTTTGTGTAACCTGGCATTGTATAAGAGGCTCTCTTACCTATAAAGGGGCTCTGATCTAGGAACTGATTATAATAAGGGAGGGACACATGTGGCATGGTTCCTTCATACAGGGCGTTTCTGGGCCTTTGTCCATGCAAAAACAGTTTTATATACGTGTGTGTATTGCATTTTTAATTGTCTTTTTTATCTGAGACAACATTTATACTTGCATACCTTTCACTGACATCCTGGACTAATTATTCTGCATGTTTTCATCTGGTATGCCAAAGATAAGTGATTCACAGCCACTGTTATTCGAAGCCGTTGTACTATAGTTACTTCTCTTTATTCATAACATAATCAAAAATATGTTTCATCACTTCCTGTATTTTTTAACAGACTTGTATAAATCATAATAATCTGGAGTAATAAATCAGGATTTGTCAAGTAGTTTTGAAACCTATTTGCTGAAAGAACATTTAAGGTAACATGACAGAAACATGTTCATTAATCAACAAATTAGCATGACATGTTGTTTGCTCTACAAGTTAGATAGTCAACACTTTTACAATATATGTCTTATGAATAATAGGGTTAAACGAACACATTCAGAAAATAGATTCATTTCAGGGAGTAGACATACACGTGTAAATAAAGCTTATATATCAAGAAGAAAATTCAATAGCAAACTGTGCCTTGCATTTTAAAGTGACCAATTATCAATGCATATAAGTATGGGAGATAATACTGCAGTTTTTACGATCTGATCAGACGTCATCATATAAATAAGATGCTGCATATGACCTTGTAACACAGAAAGTTGGATAGGTCTCCTGATAAAGAGTGCCATTCGAGGTGAAATGCAATGTGCATTGTTCCGAATATTTAATGCTCTCACACATTTACCAAATGTAGCTGCATCGTAACTGAATTACCCTGTTAGACAAAAGACAGAAATTGGCATAAATCAGTGTCGATCCATTAGATGATGTAGCTCAGAAGCAAAGGGGTCTCTTTACCTGTGCAAAGCCTCTGAAGTAGAATGCTAGTAAAAAGCATAATACTTAAACCAGGTGTCTGACTTGTGCACCTTGGGTCAACTGAAATGCCTGAATGGAGTTACTTGTAAAGATGCCATACAGAATAGATTCTGAAAGCATCAACTCTTGACTCCATACCTTCTGTGACAAATGTCTTACATCAATGAAATAACAATGGATAGGAATGCTAAAGCAGCATTCCTCATGATAACTGAAGGCCATGAAGATAAAAACAGCAAGGCAGCATGAAGGAAGTGAGAAAAGGAAAAAGTGAGCGAGTCAGATACAGGGAGAAGGCCACAATGTCTTGAAACTAAGAATAGTGGGGATCTGTGTACTGTTCTGAGCTATGCCTTGTGCCCTACTGAGCCAAGAGAAGTGAAAAATATGTGCTAGTGCTCCCGCATGAACAGCGTTCTGTATCATTACAGCAGCATGCTGACTGGTATTTTGTAATGGTAAGGGTTTTCCAAAGAGATGCTGCTTAATCCATGTGAATCTCCTATTTAAAACAGACTGTAGAGCATCGTTCCAGATGTGGTGTGACACTGTGCACCAAAAAAGCAGCTGTCATGGATTTTATATGCAAATGAGTGACACAGCATGAATAACCATGTGTCTGCAATCCAAAGATGACTATATTGTGTATCAAAGCTGTTTGTAGAAAGTGCATTGCATCACAGTTGCAGCAGTGCACTCAAATGTGAAAGTTTACTTGGCACCAAACAAAGTTCAGCTTGTGATTGTATTAGTGTTACAATATTAGGGCCATTTCTATGACTCAAAAAGCAGGAAGCAGCCCGCTAAGGCATACCAGCATATGTGTGCGCGTGTGTGTGTGTGTGTGTGTGTGTGTCTATGAAACATCACCTTCTATTCATTGACGAAACATTCCATCAACTTCAGATAAAAACTAAGAAACCTTGCCCCTACATCCCCCATTAGGGGTGTTGCATTCAAAAACCTCCTTACAACACAATAGAAAAGGAGGACTGTCCTAATCCCAACTGTCCAACAATTACACACACACACACACACACACACACACACACACACACACACACACACACACACACACACACACACACACACACCTTGATAAAAAGTTTGCAAAACAGTATTTGGTTTTCCTCTATTTGAACAAAAGTTCTTAAGAGACACAGCCAGATTAATGCATCTGCTGTGCTCTTTTAACATGAAAATGATGCATGTATAGAGGAGCCTCAAGGAATCCAAATTAACCATAGCTTATTTGAGGTTATGCATGGAGTCTACTGACAAGAAAATAAATACAACAGAGGGAGAAACATGTATGTTGAAGCATGTGGTCATTCCCACTGCAATAACTTGATTGTGTTTGGTCTGCCAGAGAGAAAAAAACACCTAACATTCTGCAAATTCCTCAGTTGTCCAAAGTAAAACTGCATGGTCCGCTTACTCTGGGCCTAAGTAAATCACAAAGTATTAGCCTAAAGCCTTGAAGCATAAGCCAACACAGTAGGGCTAACTATATCTCCAGCCTGGTGGTCAGTATTTCAGCTAAGAGTTTTGATGTACAGAGCTGTTATGGGTTCTTTGGTCATTTTTATCTGCCAAAAAACACACCTTGACTTATCTGAACAGCCTAATAGTATAACGTATCTCTATCAATTCCCTACATCTATGAACTGATCTTCTAACACCTACTGGCTAACTTAAAATCTAAATTAAGCATATGCTGCAATAAGATTTCCAAATTTGCCTGAAATCATTCCTCATACTCCCATCACTGTCTGTCACTCAAATAAATGAAATGGTTAGGACTTCTGAACCAACCAATCACCATCCATATTCTTCTCTAATAACTTGGGAACCGTCGCCAACTTGAAAGTACCTTCCACGTTAACCCCTCAAGTTTCTTAAGATCTAATAATTAATCTCTTCTTAAAACCAAAACCACCATATCTATAAACACTGCAGAAGACTCTCCCATTGCAAGCTATGTTTTCAAAAATCTGGAATACCATCCCTCTCCCCCTTAGGCTCATACCCAAACTTCACAATTTTAAAGTCACAATCAAGAAACTTCTCTGCAAGTATTGCATATGTTCCTGCTATATACCAGGCTAAACAAATATCCCATCACAATCTTTTTGTACAGTACTATTTCCCCATCTATTATTCCCCAGTAATATCTTCTGATAAAATGCCATCCATAACTAACAATAGTCTCAACTCACATTCATCACTTTCTAAAGTCCTCCTCCCTTTTCGTTGCTAACCCTGGTTTCAATAACTCTTCCATATACTTTTCTTCCTCTTTCCACTACGAAATTCTACTTTCATCCTCCTCTCCCCTCATCATTTTGTCCTACTGCTATTAACTACTTAACTCAATTATGCTTTTATTTAGATTTTTCTACTGTTAGCCCTGTGCAAATTGTATGTAATTTTGCCCTTCTATCTGTATAATGTTGTTAACATGTATTAATTCATTGTAACAATTACAAACTGTGGAGCTTTTCTACCTGGGCCTCCACTTAAAAGGGGTATGCTAGTTATCCCAGTCAGACTTTTCTGGAAATCATGTGCTAAATAAAATAAATAAATAAAATCAGTGGGAGGACATATTCCAAACAGGTCAGAAGGATGCCTTTGTCTATTGCTGTGTTTTTTTGTTTGTTTGTTTTGGAAAGGTATGGGGATATTTTATTGGCCCAGGATAAAAGTGTGTAAATCTTTTTTCTAGTGTTGTTGAGATGGAGAGAAAAGTCTAAAGCAGGATCTAACCAGATGTCAAGGCATAAGAAAAATCTGGTATTTCCTAAGAGAGTGTTCTGATAATCTAAAATGCATAGAGAAGTGGTATTGATGAGCTTTTTGTTGTTTTCAAAGAGCATTGTCTTTGTCTTGGAGTTTAGTATACGATTTTTGTTATCAAATCCACTGGATGATGGAGAAGAAATCAGCCCTAAGTCCATTTAGTAAGCGTGTTATTGACTAGAAGAAGGTCATGTCATTGGCATAAAGTAGTGGAAGATGGTGGGGGGGGTCAAGTGAGAGTCTACTGACATAGACAGAGAAAAGGAGAGGAGCCAGGACTGAGCCTTGAGGGCCTCCTTTATTGAGTATGGTGGAGTGAGTGAAGGAAGAGTGGGTCTTCACAGAGAACTAACAATTTAACAGAAAGTTCTGAAACCATGATAAAGTATAAGAACTGATTTCAAGGTCAAACAGGTAGTGTAGTAGGAATGTGTGGTCTACTAGATTGAATGCTTTGGTAAAATCTATGAAGATGGCACCTCTGAACTGTCCTCTATCCATTAATAGGCCTGACCAGAAACTATATAGTTTTTATGAGGGATATGTAAATTTGCTGCTATATTGAGTGCGTTGGGAGTTCATGATGTTTTAACCAAAGAGCAACCTTGGTAGTATTCAATGTAAAAAAACAATAACACCAGCCAGTGTATGATATTTTGTAGAACCTTCCCTAGAGTTGGCAGTATGGAGATCAGGAGGAATTACACTGAATTTACAATGCCGTTCTCTTACTGGTTCTAGACATATAGCTGCTTGTGACCTTTCATTCACTTTACATTTACACTGCCATTGGTATACTGGTTCTAGCTGTTTAACTTGTATCCTTTTTGTTGCACTTTATATTACACTGTCCTTGTTAACTGGCTCTATCTCAAACTGGTTTTCCTTTTTACACTTTATAGTATGTTAACTGATTCTAGCTATTAAACTGATTGCTTATTTTTACAGTTTACATTACACTGACATTGGTATAAGAGTTCTAGCTATTAAATTGGTTGTTCTTTTTCACTCTTTATATTACATGTCCATGGTATATTGGTTCTAGTTATTACTCTGGTTGCCCTTTTTTATACTTTATATTACACTGCCATTGGTATACCAGTTCTCGGCTTGTCTTTTTTACACTTTATATTACATGCCTATGGTATACTGGTTCTAGCTATTAAATTGGCTGCCTTGTCTACATTTTATATTACATGGTCATGGTATACTGGTTCTAGCTATTAAATTGGCTGCCTTGTCTACATTTTATATTACATGGTCATGGTATACTGGTTCTAGCTATTAAATTGGCTGCCTTGTCTACATTTTATATTACATGGTCATGGTATACTGGTTCTAGCTCTTAAATTGGCTGCCTTGTCTGCATTTTATATTACATGGTCATGGTATACTGGTTCTAGCTATTAAATTGGCTGCCTTGTCTACATTTTATATTACATGGTCGTGGTATACTGGTTCTAGCTATTAAATTGGCTGCCTTGTCAACATTTTATATTACATGGTTGTGGTATACTAGTTCTAGCTATTAAATTGGCTGCCTTGTCTACATTTTATATTACATGGTCGTGGTATACTGGTTCTAGCTATTAAATTGGCTGCCTTGTCTACATTTTATATTACATGGTCGTGGTATACTGGTTCTAGATGTTAAACTGGTTGTCCTTTTCTACATTTTATATTTCATGCTCATGTTATACTGCTTCACTAGTGCTACACATCAGATTATGTTGACCCTTATGTATCTCACAAGTTCCCTGACACGCCTCATTTTACAGTTATCATCATTGTTTACACTTGTCAACCTCAGCATAAAGCCCACAGAAATAATGCAACAACTATATTCTTGCCAGGTTTACTCTAATTCCAGAGTTTGGTATTTGTATGTGAATGGCTTTTACACAGTGTTCGTCATGGTCTCCCATAGAGTAGTGTTTTTTTTTTTGTCCTTTACTATTAAGCTGTAATGGTCAATAGATTCCAAACATTCATTATTTTTGGCACTGTCACCTGTCAGTTGATCTCAGACTAATGACTACTGGACTCCTCATTAACCCAGTCATTCCTTTGTCCACCAGTGTAACTACATATAACCCAGTGAGGCAGTGGGTCTTCTCAGTGGACAGGAGTTTATTTCTATCTTGGCAGCAGAGAGTGAGACTCTGGGATTTGAAGGCTATCCAGTCCATAAATTTTGAAAATGAATATTGTTAGTTGAAGACTATTTGACCTAATACAGTGCAGACTACCTATATATGCCCATTTTACATGCACCAGATATAGCTGCAGTGACCTTGGCAAAATATCCTGATTATGGAAGCCTGTATGACATTCTGGATTAGTGCCCAACACTATCCCCATGCATCCATTGGTCGGGATGTTGCTGCTCTAAGGAAAGGGAACTTGCTGTAGCTGATCTATCCCATCTCCTCTATCCATTCCTCTAGCACATGGGCATCTCCTTAAACCGCACCCACAAGCAGTGTACCTGAATGCCCCGTGCCCCACCTGTGCACCAACGGATCATTGTGACTACTTTCTGCTTTGATTAATGATTCATGATTTTAGACCACATTGAGGTATGTGTGGATTTTGCAGGCTAAAGACAATAAGCTAGGTTGATGTCATCCAGAGTCTCAACTACTCATCTAGCCATCCAGAGTCTCAACTACTCATCTAGTCATCCAGAGTCTCAGCTACTCATCCAGTCATCCAGAGTCTCAGCTACTCATCCAGAGTCTCAGCTACTCATCCAGAGTCTCAACTACTCATCCAGAGTCTCAACTATTCATCTAGTCATCCAGAGTCTCAACTACTCATCCAGAGTCTCCGCTACTCATCTAGTCATCCAGAGTTTCAACTACTCATCCAGAGTCTTAGATACTCATCCATGCAAAACCGGTCAATGCATTGTCCATCCCCAAGAGTCCGGTTCTCAAAACCTGCATGGAAAAAGAGCATTTTAATTTCATTTTTAACATAATATGCAAAAATTTCTCTCAGTGTTCTATAATATCAATATCCATGATCATACATAAGTTCAGGCTTGATAAGTGATAATGTGGACCTGCCTACATGCCCATTTAATCTTTAGTCTGTCAATGGAAATGGTCTTTAAAGGAGGGCATCTGATGATGATTAGTGGAACTATGTTATCATGCACATATCTGCTACTAGAGAACAAAAATTGGTCCGATATATTTAAAAGTCTTGCACCTGTCTAAAGGCAATAATGGTTTTAAAATGTAATTCTCTGCTGGATATGAATCCAAAAATTATAGCTGGATAGCTTCTAATCTTATCTAGCATTCTGTTCCTAGCTCATTATTTTTCTTATTCATGTATTATAACATGCAGATAGATTTAATTTATATTTGTCAGCCCTTGTGAATGCCAGCATGTTAGATTATTTTTATAATGTACAGTCATTCACCTTGAGATCTTTACTGTACTACTTTCTTCATGGTTATTATGAAAGCCTTAAGTTGTGCAATCTACTCATGTCAGCCACTAAACAGCATGCATATTGGAAATCGTTAAAAAATATCTGATGACGGACAAGCAGCAATTTAAATGGAAATTGAGGTTGAAATAGTGCACATTATCATACAGGCATTTCATTCACATTTGGTGCTATTTAAAAAAATGATCATGAGTCATACCAAGAATGGCCCTAAAGCCCAGTGAGGCAGAAGTATAGATATACAATAATACAGCATTATGACAATGTGATGCCCTTTGTATGGAGTCAAACTGACTAAGTAAAGCAATGCAGAACTTCTAGAAAACACTGCATTTATCCCTGTATGTGAATTTTTGTGTCATGTAGTTTCATTTGAACAATAGACAGCTAAAACAGAATTTCACTTTTACCTCTGTTTATATGTGAAATAGCAAACTGTCTGAAGATTTCTTGTGATCTGGCTTCGAAGGGTAATTCAGTGTCTACTTGAAAGTTAGATTTATGAATACATACCTTTGCCAGACAATTATTTTCTTGAAGGCTGGCCTTCTGAGTTTATCAAATTTGACATTCTAGAGATTTCCGCCTGCATTTAATAATGTAGCAATATATTCATAATGTAACTTTCTAGGACTTAATGTAGTGCAAAGTGCAAATCTGGATTTAAATTCCTTTCCATCTGTTCTTGGGGCATCTTTTCCTCTTGATGCTCTGTAAGACAGCAAGATGAACAGGCAAAGAAAGATAGGGATCTGAGCAGCCTTGGAAGGAGAAAAGCCAGTCTGTTTTGTTGCATCTATCACTGTTATCTCTTTGTGTAACAGCAAAACTTGGCCCAGTATGGAGGCAATCACCAAAGAAAAAGACGTACATAGTTCTTTTGTAATGCTACCCCTGACCATTTTCAAGAAGTAACTCAGAAAATGAAACAAAATTATCTTAAGACAAGTCGATCTATTTTGCAGCCAAGGGCTGTGCTTTGATTCACAAATCAACTCTGCTTGAAGGAAGACACAAGTTTCAAAAGTTTGACCAATACTTTAGATAGCCAGCTAAAGAGTTTAAAATGTTTTGTTGCACTTTTATTTAACTGTTTAGTAAACTCAAAATAAAATATGTACTTTGGGATGTGAATGATGAAAAAAAAGTTCCAAATCTAGCATGTTTTTGTTTACTTTTTTTTTAAATATTTTCTTAAAAAACATATTGTGTTACTGTTTGATTACCTGTCCCTTGCAATATGCTGTCACTTTTAATGGGTTTGAAGGGGCATCGTGCATGTTTATGCATATGTGTTTGTATGTATCAAGCTGCCAGAGCAAAAAAAAAATGCAGTTATAAACATTCTAAATGACAGAGTAATTAGCATACTTGTGAAACTGGTAAAACAATAAAGTAGTTCTTTGTCTCTTGATGATGTATACCATTTTCTGTCTTTTGGCAGTTAAGAGATTTTCTGCAATAATGATGTATGTGGAAAAAAAGTGTTGTAGATCAGAATAAATGTGATATTATCAGTTCATATAATCTACGGTATCATACATTCTCAAAAGGTGAGAACAAGACAGCAAGACTGGCAATATTCATGTTCCCCCACTGCAGCTGTTATTATGTCAATGAACCCAAACAGCAAGCTGAGTGGGATATGACAGTGTGTGGGCAAATTAGTGCATTACGTAGCACATCTGAAACAATCAAATAATTAAACACCTAATGAGAAGCTGGATTAGAAAAAAAGGCTTTGGAAATCAAAATAAAAGTAATTCTGCCTTATTTTAAACATGTCTAATGTATTATTTCTACTGATAATTTTTTACTTTCAAACTATCCTTTTATACTACTAAACATACTGCTGTAAACACTGTAACAATGATGTTTTTCAGAGTAAGATACCACTGACCATCTAGAAAACTCTTTTTCAGTATGCACAAAACCAGCTTAGTGTTTAAAATATCCAATCCCAGTGAAATGGAAAGGAAAGGGCTTCATTCTGAGCAATAGTTTAAAAGAAAACTCTGCCATGGAACTCAAAAATTTGGGGGGGGTTGTGTATATTTTATTTTTGAGCGATTTTAATACATTAAAATAACTCTAGGTGCTTCTTATAAAATTTTAATATGTATTTCCGCAAAATGGATGACATGAGGTCTGAGATATTAACATGATCTTGTTTTTTTTCCCCTTCCCAGAATCCATTTAGAATCCATTTCAAGTCCCCTTTTTACAAGTCATGTTAGACATAAGGAAGTTCTGCTGTCTTCCTAGTCCATTGAGAATGAATGGCAGCAGTGTGAATATCATAGGCATCTTACACATCTTCTGCAGCATCTTCTGTAGCAGGAGTGCTTGCATTTTATTCCTGAATAGTCAGCATATACCATTCCCTAAGAACCTGTTGTAAACACTTCAGACCAATTTTACAACTGTAGCCAATTAAAATAGATACATTACAGGCTTTTGCATGGATTGTCATTTGCAGTTCTATGCTATAAACAGACACCACTCCTGAGGTGTCAAAATTTCCACTGCTATCCAAGAGCTGTTATTCAACCCTTCAAAAACTTGTTCTGTTACTCACCAGACCAGTGTGTGCAGCAGTAGAAAGATTTTGTTTTATCCTAAATGTTGGAAAAATGTCCTAACATACTTGCTATTTTTGCTCAAAAGTAAGTATATCTGTACTTCCACGGTGGTGAAGTGGTAGTGTTGTTGCCTCACAGCAAGAGGTTCTCTCATTCGATTCTTGGTTGGAGTGTGGTGAGTGCCTTCTGTGTGGAGTCTGCATGTCCTCCCCGTGGTTGGGTGGGCATTTGAAAGACATGTGTAAATGGACGTGCCTTCATTGAAGGTTGAACGTCGAGCTGGCACCTCGGTGTTCGTGAAAATCTACTGCCAATCATTAGCGGACCGGAGTTCCGCTGTGGCGACCCCTAACCGGGAAAAGCCGAAAAACAACAACAACCTCTTAAGTATATCTCATTATGAGGAACGTTCCTTATTTTGAGTCTTTAAAAAAGTCCATCTTTCTTGTTGTTCCACATTGAAAGGGTCTGTCACATATTCATTGTTAAGAATTTCTAAATCGATATGCATGATAAATAATGTTGAGTTATATCAATTAATCAAAAGTACTTTTTATAATACTAAAGTAAAGCATTTAATCATTCTGTGGGCTTCATATTTGAAGGAGCTGTTAGGAAGTGTTCCTCATTTTGCCCATTTGTTCCACATTATAAAAGTCAGTGTTCCATATTCTGGAGCTGGAAGGCTGAAAATTATATTTACAAGCACAGTCAAAGAAAAAAAGAAACAAAGAAAAAGGAAAACACAGCTATCTGTTCTTGAATTTATGTTTGTAGATTTTTTTAAATTCAGGCACAAATATCCTTGCACATTATATTTTTTCAGTTCTGTGGCATTGTTAACTTTAATTTTTTTATACCGCAGCACACTGGTGCTGTGGTAGCATTGTCGCCTCATAGCAAGACGTTGTCCTGTTCGATTCTCAGCTAGACCGTCTTCTGTGTGGAGGCATACGTGAATGGGGTGTGCCTTCGTTGAAGGTTGTGTGTCAGGGCTGGTAACCCGGTATGTAAAAATACACTACCAATTATTAGCGGACCGGAGTTCCGCTGTGGTGACCCCTAACCGGGAAAAGACGAAAGACACAAGCAAACACTAAGATTTCATAAAAACCATAATCTTTGAGCATGGCAAATCAGTAGCTCTTTGTGTAAGACTAACACTACTTCCTATAAAACTGCTGTAGTCATAGAAAATACCACTTACAAGTGTGCTGGGCTTACCCCATCTTATAACAAACCACTACTTCTAAATATTATCTGATGTCTAGTAAGCTCCCCTAACTTACAGTCTTCATGCCTGTCATATAAAATAAATCAAGATATACTTCTCTACTGCTACATGAATAAAGTAATGGCATGCAAGTCAGATATAACAAAAATGCAAAACATAATTGGTAACTAGTCTATTGGATTTCCATATACTGATTGTAGGCAGCTCAGATATGATAATTTCCTTGTAGTCAGTTAATGTTTTTTGTTTTTCTTTTGGGTTTTCCCAGTTAGGGGTCGCCACAGCAGAACTCCGGTCCGCTAATGATTGTCAGTCAATTTTTACGGTGCCGAGGTGCCAGCCCGATGCCCAACCTTCAATGGAGGCACGCCCATTCATGCATGTCTTTCGAATGCCACACGACCATGGGGAGGACTTGCAGACTCCATACAGAAGGCGTTCCAGCCGAGAATCGAACAGGAGAACCTCTTGCTGTGAGGCAACAATGCTACTTCTGCACCACCGCGGCTTCTCAACAAAAATTAATATCATCCATCAAAACAGCTACTTATCTGCCTCTGGTCACATTTGTTAAATAGGCATTTCAACAGTTTCATTCCCATTTCCATATGGTGTCCTCTTTCTCACTATTACTCACAAGTGAGCACAGGAATAGATCAGTAGTTTTCAAAGTAATAAAAAGCTATTCCTCTACAGTTCATATAAACTTTATGTCAGTTATCAAGTACAGAGGGACTGCATGTCAGGTGATGGTATATGCATACATACATACAAATGTTTCAAGCACGGGAATTAATGCCCTTCTGGCTTGCCAATATACCAAAACACATGTTCCCATAATAAATGTCCAGGCTGTTCTTAAAAATATCTAAACTAATACTTAATGTAATTTGGTAGTCTGTTCCAAGCATCAGCTACTCTGTCAGAGAACCAATTAGTACACTTCTCATTCCTATAGAATATTCTACACAGGTTGTCTGATGATTCTCTAGTATGTTTTGATAACTTCAAACATTCCCAGAGGTAGTTGTTCCTAAATGCCTTGTATACCTGAATAAGATCTCCTCTTAAATATCTGTAAGAAACATGGTACAAGTTCAGATATTTTAGACTTTTATAATAACTTAGATTTTCACATCCATGGATGCCCTTAGTGTATTTCCACTGTACTCTTTCCAGTTTATTCATACTGGTTTTCCTATAGGGTTTCCATATTGTTATTCCATACTCAGGTTTGGGTCTAATGTAACTAACAAACAATGACTTCATTATGTTTGATTTCCTAGAAGTTATAAATCTTTTTATACAACCTATAGTTCTATACCTAACATTAGCCAATTGGTTAGGTATATATACCTAGGTCCTTAAATGATTCTACAGTTTAAATCTCTGTGTGCCATATTAAATATTCACCTTTCAGTATATGTCTTCCAAATCTCATATGCTTAGTTTTTGATGTATTTATCAACATATTCTCCTGTGCCCAAATGGTCAATTTAGTCAAATTATTTTTTAGACATGCCTTATCTGTGGCACTTGCAATCAGTTTACCCAATTTCAGGTTGTCAGCATATAGACTGTAGAACACCTCAGATAAAAACGTAAGGTCTGAAAGATACAATCAAAACAAGTAAGGGCCTAGGATAGAGCCCTGTGGGACACTTGACTGTAACCAAGGATTTCACCTGTCCGGTTGGTGTGTGATACTTGCCATGCAGCTATCTATCTCATCAACGGTACATCAATACCTAGTTGTACTAATTTATTGGTCAGTGTTTTGTGTATGACGCTGTCAAATGCTGAAGTTAAATCTCTATAAATCACAGCACAATTTTTCATTCATAGCTGTTATTATATTGTAATAGAACATCATAGATCTATTTTCAACATATGCATGTATATATATGGTTTCAAGTCCCAACCTTTCCAGTTCTGACAATAACTTATCCAGTATGACCTTCTCCATTATTTTTCCACAACATGCACGTAGACTTAAGGGTCTATATGATTCTGGATTTATCCTACTCCCCTTTCCCTTAAAGACAGGTTTAATAAGTGCATGTTTCCAATCTTGAGGAATCTCCCCATATTTATATGACATAGTGATTAATAAATATAATGGTAGTGTAAGTTCTTGCTGAAGTGTTCGCAGGTCATTGGTACTTATTCTGTCTCCTTCCTGGGCTTTGTTTGGATCTAGTTTGCACAGTTCTTTTTCAATATAATCTAATTTGATTCCAGTATCTGGGGTTACTTGGATGTCACTAGGACAACTTACCACCCCTTTTGTGGAGCCAAACTGTTTTGCATAAGATTTTGTAAATATATCTATAATCTGTTGTGTCCGAGAATAAATTTTATAATCTGTACACAGTTTATCAGTTTGTGTATCTTTACTCCTTCCACATCTTATGTATCTATAAAAAGGTTTCCTATTATGCTCAATATCTTTATATAAATTTTCTTCAAATTTTTCTTGATCTTGTCTAACACTGCGCTTAATCTGTTTGTCCAGCTTATTTCACTTTTTAAAGTTGTAGTTTGACCTCTCTTCCATTTCTTATATTTTTTGTCTCTCACCTTACTCATGTATCTTGTTCTTATGGAAATATACCCCCCCTTATGTTGCGTGCCTCGATCCTGATGTTAAACATTTTTTTGACTTTTTGCACTCAAACAATTTCTCTTTCAAAACTTTTCACATTCCATCTGCAGTTTTTCCACTGAACACCTCACTCCAGTTAGTTTTATATAGTAACTGTTTTACTTCCCTATAATCTGTAATTAACCTTCTGTGCATTGGCTTAGATTTCAGTTTGTCAGAATTATCTAGCAGCAAATTAACCTTAATAACTCCACGATCACTGCACATCAATGGTGGTAAAAACTTGACTTGAAGTTACAGCAATCTCTTTGGGTACACAAACAATATCTAGTATATTCTGTCCCCTGGTATTTTTTTTTTACAATCTGAAGTATTTGTTGTTCCTGAATATACTCTGTGAATAATTTCTTTACTAATGTTGCTGAATCAATATCATTTCAGTCTGTTTCTGGATATGGTGGTAAAGTGTGCCCATTTGCCACAGGGAGCAGAGAAAAGGTATGGGATTTCTCAAGAGACACCATGTAACAATATGACTGGAGTAATGCACACACTTAACTGCTGCTAGCCCCAGAACAACACAGCTGTATATAAAATATTCCCTTTTCTTCATGTGAAGATAATATATAGAACTGAATTTGTGTAGACATTCTTTCTATCTTTATGCAAGCAATTTAATAGTTAATTAATAGTTGCAGTTAGTCTTGGATTTATTTCACAAAATGCTATATAAAAAAAACTTCAAATCCAACTTGACAGCACATGAATATTTCCGTAAGCTTTCCACCAAAATAAGGTGCCCATTTTCAAAATATGAAGACAATTCTGAGAATTTTTCATTTTCTACTTCTTAAAAAGTCATTCAAGAGTTATCAAAAAGTATGACAAACACATGCATATTGTAGAGTCCGTAAAATTAAAAAGGAAATGTCAAAGAGGAAACAATCCCTGACCTGTATAATGCTCTTAAAAGTCCAATGGTGGAAAGTGTATTGAAGTATCTGAACACAAAGCACGATTCTTAAAAACGGCATTCATTATCAAATCCAATACTTGGAAAGAAATTCTGTAGAAAACCAGGTATGATCCACATAAAAGGTGTGCAATCACACATGAATTAAGCTAGCATTGCATAAGGCATACCATATGGGAAAAAAAGCATCCAGCCATCCTTTTTCTTTTCTTTTGCTTTGGCCTTTACAGGGTCCTAAGATACAGAAACGTATCCTAGGCAGAAAGATTGAAACCCATTCTGGAGAGGTTGCCAGCCTATCACAGAAAACACATACACATGAATAAACAATCCAGAGAGTGCCAGGGACCGTTGAAACACAAATTTGCAAAGATTTATTCCAAAAAACTGTAGACCACACTGGAAGCTGTATCGCAAAAAAAATTGTATTAACGCTCTTGAAATCAATACACCATATACGCGTTTTCGTCCTTACACATAGGACTTCATCAGACAAATTACATCAGTTTAATCACATTTAAATAACAAGTTAAGTAAAATTGATTGGGTTAATTATCCAATGAACTCTCTGTTAAAATTCAAATGAACAAATCACTGTGAATGAAACATAAATATTAATGCCTATCTTCCTAAAGTGCAGAAGTATTTATTGTAATTAAAATGTAACAATGTGTTATCCTTTCCTTATTAAAATCTGTCATGAAATTTGATTTTATACAGATTGTTGGTAGAATAATAAAAACATTTAAATATTAAATAAATAAATACATTAAATAAAGTTATGTTAAATACATTAAAATTTCCTATATAGGACCTGATATCTGGCAATGTATCTGTAGTGTGTTGGCTCCCTCTAGTGTCCATAGTAATAACTACACTACAATTTACTAGCTCTTATTTTGAGCAAGGGGGAAATTGTTAAAAAATCATTGATTCCTGGTTTTGTATTGGAGTCGAGGTTGACCTGCCACCAAAGCTCCCTGCTTTCCAATATTTCCTCCCAAAGGCCACCTCTTATATCTGGCTTGATTTGGTCCAGAACATAAAATTCAAACTTATACTCCGAACAAATAGTAGTATGTTTGTATAGTGCGTTTGTGTGTTTACCTCTCAGAATGTCATAATTATGTTCATATATTCTACATTTTAAACATCTTTCCGTTTTGCCCACGTAGAATGACTGACACTTCTGGCAAATGACTAGGTAAACCACACCCTTACTCTCACAGTTGTAATAATTGTCACTTGTTAACCATCTCTTTCTACTTTCTATATATATTTCTCCTTTGTTGATGATGTATGGACATTGCTGGCACCTCCCACATTTGTATGTTCCAACCTTGCCCTTATTTCCTTTGCATACTTTTCTATTATTCCTTTCCAAAATCTTACCTATATTTTGTGAATTTTTATAAACTACTTTTGGTTCCATATTGGAAATTTCGTCTATATCGGTTAAAGAGGAAAATTTACTCCATTCTTTATTAAGAGTCTCCCTTAATTTAAAGTTTGAGGTATTATATTCTACCACCAAACTTCTCGTGAATGCCCCTTGATCATTTTTCTTCTTCCTATTCTCTAAAATCATACTCCCTCCTTTATTATTGTTATTCAATTTGTTCCAATTGCCAGAACCAGAACCTGAACCCGAACCCCCCATACCTAAAATAGGTTTGAACCTATCTATCCTTCCACTCACTACCTCATTTCTTAACTTCTCCACAAAAATCTCTGGGTATCCCCGATCCAAGAACATTCTCCAGGGTCCTACATTCCTCACTAAAATCAGGGTCATGTGTTGTCATTCTTGAACCCCTTACAAATTGCCCTTTGACAATATTTCTTTTGCTGTGTAAGGGGTGGGCACTGTCATAATGCAAAAATGAATTCACATATGTGTCCTTTCTATATTCTTTGCTCTCAAATTTACCTTCCCTTTCTATATTCTTTGCTCTCAAATTTACCTTCCCTTTTGTATATTTCTACATCCAAATATCTTAGTGAGTCAGTGCTGATAGTATATGTAAACTTCAAAAAATTAGTGGTTTGATTAAGGTATTCCATAAATTCTAAAAATTTTGTATGTCCCCCTGTCCAAAAAATGACAATATCATCCAGAAATCTGTGATATATTGTCCATGAATCCTTGAACCTACAGTTAGTAATGTGTCGTTCCTCCCATTTGGACAGGACAATATTGGCGAATGTGGGGGCACAAGCTGCCCCCATTGAAACTCCAGATTTCTGCTGGTAGTACTCCCCATCAAACATGATGAAATTGTATCTTAAAACTGTGTCCATAAGGGTTACACTTGCTATTTTATCATCCTGGCTGAGGGTCCCATCACCAAACACACTCTCCTCAAACTGTTCCATCCCCTCAGAATGGGGAATGCATCCAAACAAGTCAACAATATCTATAGTAACAAATAAAAGGTCATCCTTGTACATGTCCTGTTTCAATTCCCCCAAAAAATCCCATGAATCTTTGAGAATCAGTGTGTTATTGACCCAAATATGCTTAGTTTTAAAATCCACAAATTTAGCAAGTGGGACTGTCTTGGAGCCATCAGCAGCAACAATGGGTCTAAGAGGGGGATTTTCCATATTTTTATGGATCTTTGGTATTCCGAATATAGTGGCTATTTTTGTTTTTTTTACTTCCAAAAATTTAAACATTTTATCATCTATTACCTCTTCCACCAAAAGATCCTGCAAAATTAAGTCAATTTTGTTGTAAGCGACATTAACCTCATTTAATGATACCACGGAGTACTTACTATCATCTCTCAAAATGGAATTCATCTTACCTTCATATAAAATTCTATCCATTATTACTATGCCCCCTCCTTTGTCTGGTTTCATGATTCTCAATGAGGGGTTACTACTCAATTCACATAGTACCTCGTTCTCCTTCTTACTCAGGTTGTGATGAACCCAGCCTGTATTGTGTTTACTCCTAACTGAATCAATCAATACATTTTCAAAGTTTCTTAACTGTGGTACCAGTGGGGGGTTGTATATTGACTTTCTCTTTAAACCACATTCCATCATCGTATCCCTTTTGAAACCTGCCCTAGAGGCCAAAATTTCCAAGTTAATTTTCCTCACGAACAACTTGACATCCAGGATTGTTCGTGTATAATCCCCTCTGTTCATAGGTATATATTTCAATCCTTTACTAAGAAGGGAGAAATGATCAGTAGTGAGTGTTAAACAACTAAAATTGTAGATAGTGAAGTTCTGATACGTATTTTTCACATTGTCAATTGCAATAGTATCTATGATGGAACCGTACTTGTCAGGTAAAGGGGTATCTACTAATATCTCCCCCTCCCTCTTCTCCCCCTCTGAAAATTTCCCCTATAATTCAGGTTTCCATCATGTGTCATTCCCCTTTCTACTAGTGGTGGAAAATCCATGTCGTATATTTCTTCATTCCACATGTCATCTTTCCTATACCCCTGCTTATTTTCATTATGGTTGTTTTTATTTTTATTATTCCATGTCCCTTTAAAACTATTTAAATTGTGTCCTTGGTAGGCAGGTTTAGGGTAACATGTATGACTATCATATTCATTAATGTCTCTATTTAATTTACCCAGCTTGCGCTGGATAACTTCCTCACACTTCATATCAATGTCTTTTCTAATTTTAAAATATTTGTCCCTTTCCTCTTTAATGCCATGTATTAAATCTGTTGTGATACATGTATCCAAAACATCAATTTCCCTACCCAATTCCACTTGTTTGCTTTCATTCTCTTCTATAATTAATTTCATGACCTCTAAACCACAATTATTAAAAACTTTCAGCAGTCTTTCATGGAAATGGGAACCAATTTGCACATTATTCGGGTATTTGTATACCCTTAAACCTTTAGGGACTATTTCCCTGTTTAAACATTCCCTCAGATAGGCATTTTCAATACTCAATGTTCTATGTTTAGTCATCATATTGTTCAGTCTATCAATTTTCATTACATAGGACTCTCCATCGATTTGTCCTTCTTTCCTATTGTTACTGATGTTAAAATGAATGTCTCTCTTGAGCCATTCTTCAGTGGTTCTTTTGTTATAAGAAACAGTACCTTGTAAACCAACCGATGGATTTGCGTTCTTTTTTGGTATCGCTCCCAAGTCCTGCCGAATTGCGTTCCTCATCTCCTCTTCGGTGGATCTGTCAAGCAAAATCCCAGGGGTATCATTTGGATTGAAACTAGTTCCGTTGTCCAGGTCGCCAGCTCCATTACATTCACCAATAAGCTCCCTCTTCGTTTTCCCTCTGGGTCTATCAAGCTCTTCAGCTCCTTCCGCTCTATCCACCGTTCGCTTGCTTCCGGAAATGAGGTTGACGCAAAGGGGCGTAAGTAAATCAATTAATTCAGAAAGCTGCCCAATCAGCCTCCTGGATTGTCCAGCTTCCTCCTGCCCTTCGGCACTCATGTTGAGTGTAAACAAAAAGGTTCAACAAGTCCCAACTCCTATGCACCACCAACCAAAAAACAGAGTAGCACTTCAAAAAACTAATAAACAATCCAGATAGTGCCAGGGACCATTGAAACACAAATTAGCAAAGATTTATTCCAAAAAACTGTAGACCACACTGGAAGCTGTATCGCAAAAAAAAACTGTATTAACGCTCTTGAAATCAATACACCATATACGCATTTTCGTCCTTACACATAGGACTTCATCAGACAAATTACATCTGTTTAATCACATTTAAATAACAAGTAAAATTGATTGGGTTAATTATCCAATGAACTCTCTGTTAAAATTCAAATGAACAAATCACTGTGAATGAAACATAAATATTAATGCCTATCTTCCTAAAGTGCAGAAGTATTTATTGTAATTGAATTCATTAAAAATGTAACAATGTGTTATCCTTTCCTTATTAAAATCTGTCATGAAATTTGATTTTATACAGATTGTTGGTAGAATAATAAAAACATTTAAATATTGAATAAATAAATACATTAACAATGTCAAAAACGATCAGGAGGAAAGCGAAACAAGCAGGAGCTGTATCTAGTAACAGTACTGTTCTTCTTAAAAATACAAACTGCACATAAAATATCCAATACTGTTCATCACACAGGTTCAAAATAGCACGCAAATCCAATGGCTAGCATAAATCACGATCCACTGGGATATCAGTAAAAAAGTTTATTGCACATAGAGTAAGCGCTTTCACCTAGACGGCTTCTTCAGACTCATTACATTCACATATCTAAGTGATTGATTTAAATAGCATATTAGGCGGAAAATTCATCAATTAAAGCACTTATATTAACATATTAAAGATATATAGACATGTCACATTTAATATTAAAAATATATAAAAAACTACATTTGTATATTAACTAAATAATATATGTATATAGAATATATATATATATATATATATATATATATATATATATATATAAAATATATATATATAAAAAAAAAATATATATATATATATATATACATATATCTGCATATGCTATTCAAAATTCATCATATAAAATTCATTTAAAATAAAAATACATAAAGCATATATATACATGAATAGAACTGAAAAATAAAAAAGGGGCATATCTATTAATGTAGGTATTCATTTATGGACTATCAACCTTTTCATTTTAAGGAAAGGTTTAACTGATAGTTTGGCATTAAGCCCTGGATATACATCTGATCTAAACTTCATAATCCATGTATTTTCTCTACTTTCAGTGTATGTTCTTATATCTCCACCCCTGATGTTAACATCTATTTTCTCTATTATTCTAAAATTAAATATATGATTCGGGCCAGATTCAAGTATGTGTCTAGCTAATGCATTGCTCTTATGCATCATCCTAATGCTGTATAGATGTTCGCGTATACGATCTTTCAAGCATCTGTTTGTTTTCCCTATATAGAAGGATGTGCAGGCAAGGCAATTAGCAAGATAAACAACATTTGAAGATGTACAGTCACCATTGACTTTAAAAAAATATCTATGTTTAGTGACTGGATGTATAAATATTGCACTGGAATCAATATGTGAACAAAAATTGCAATTTCCACAGGTGGAAGTACTATAGGATGGAGAGCTAAATGTTTCATCTCTAGGCCTCTTGTCACATAATAGTCTTTTTAAGTTTTTCTTATTCTTATATCGAAACTGTGGAACATCACCAAGTCTCTCTCTAATCTGTGGATCTACCATTAAGATGTTCCAATGGTTCTTGACCACATCTTTAATGTTCCAAACATCATGGGTATAAAAAATAGAAAATGCCTCTTTATTAGGAGTAGTTCTATAATGACTAACTGTATCTACTGGGCTAGTGGCTGTTCTTGTGTCAGAGAACGTCTAAGAATGATATTTTGGTAGTAGATGTGGTATGACTAAACTTCAAATAATCAGTGGAAGAATTAATTTGACCAATAAATTCATCTAACTCAATAATGGAGCCTTTCCAAATAAAGAAAAGGTCATCCACAAAACGTCTATAGAATAACACATACTCTATGAAAGTCGGTAACTGATACATAAACTCATATTCCCATTCGGCCATAAATAAATTGGCGTAGTTATTTATTTATTGAGTTAGATGAATTTATTGGTCAAATTAATTCTTTCACTGATTATTTGAAGTTTAGTCATACCACATCTACTACCAAAATATCATTCTTAGACGTATATATAGAGAAATTACCAAATGGACTGATAAATACTGGTGTATATAGGAAGCCTTGTCACATTAATACTATTCTGCATCGCCATAGTATGCACCCACACTATATCTTTAATAATATTATCAAGGGACAGGCGATGAGAATCTCAAGATATAATCTGAGTAAGAATGGATTTGACAGTGACCTTGCAGAGTTGAATTCAAGACTTTTGCAGAGAGGATATAAGAAAGAAGACATTTCTAAGGGTATTGATGGACTTTATGATATGCGGTTGGATGTGGCAGCACCTTATTTCTCTGACACAAGAACCGCCACTAGCCCAGTAGATACAGTTAGTCATTATAGAACTACTCCTAATAAAGAGGCATTTTCTATTTTTTATACCCATGATGTTTGGAACATTAAAGATGTGGTCAAGAACCATTGGAACATCTTAATGGTAGATCCACAGATTAGAGAGAGACTTGGTGATGTTCCACAGTTTCGATATAAGAATAAGAAAAACTTAAAAAGACTATTATGCGACAAGAGGCCTAGAGATGAAACATTTAGCTCTCCATCCTATAGTACTTCCACCTGTGGAAATTGCAATTTTTGTTCACATATTGATTCCAATGCAATATTTATACATCCAGTCACTAAACATAGATATTTTTTCAAAGTTAATGGTGACTGTACATCTTCAAATGTTGTTTATCTTGCTAATTGCCTTGCTTGCACATCCTTCTATATAGGGAAAACAAATAGATGCTTGAAAGATCGTATACGCGAACATCTCTACAGCATTAGGATGATGCATAAGAGTAATGCATTAGCTAGACACATACTTGAATCTGGCCCGAATCATATATTTAATTTTAGAATAATAGAGAAAATAGATGTTAACATCAGGGGTGGAGACATAAGAACATACACTGAAAGTAGAGAAAACATATGGATTATGAAGTTTAGATCAGATGTATATCCAGGGCTGAATGCCAAACTATCAGTTAAACCTTTCCTTAAAATGAAAAGGTTGATAGTCCATAAATAAATACCTACATTAATAGATATGCCCCTTTTTTATTTTTCAGTTCTATTCATATATATATGCTTTATGTATTTTTATTTTAAATTAATTTTATATGATGAATTTTGAATAGCATATGCAGATATATGTGTATATATATATATATATATATATTTTTTTTATATATATATATTTATATATATATATATATATATATATTCTATATACATATATTAGTTAATATACAAATGTAGTTTTTTATATATTTTTAATATTAAATGTGACATATATTAACATATTAAAGATATATAGACAAGTGCTTTAATTGATGAATTTCCCGCCTAATATGCTATTTAAATCAATCACTTAGATATGTGAATGTAATGAGTCTGAAGAAGCCGTCTAGGTGAAAGCGCTTACTCTATGTGCAATAAACTTTTTTACTGATATCCCAGTGGATCGTGATTTATGCTAGCCATTGGATTTGCGTGCTATTTTGAACCTGTGTGAAGAACAGTATTGGATATTTTATGTGCAGTTTGCATTTCTAAGAAGAACAGTACTGTTACTAGATATAGCTCCTGCTTGTTTCGCTTTCCTCCTGATCGTTTTTGACATTGTTATTATTCCTGTTGATATTTGGAGGAGCGTTCACTCTACACACAGAGACGTTATTTAAATAAATACATTAAATAAAGTTATGTTAAATACACTGAAATATTGTCAAAGGGCAATTTGTAAGGGGTTCAAGAATGACAACACATGACCCTGATTTTAGTGAGGAATGTAGGACCCTGGAGAAAATGTTCTTGGATCGGGGATACCCAGAGATTTTTGTGGAGAAGTTAAGAAATGAGGTAGTGAGTGGAAGGATAGATAGGTTCAAACCTATTTTAGGTATGGGGGGGTTCAGGTTATGGTTCTGGCAATTGGAACAAATTGAATAACAATAATAAAGGAGGGAGTATGATTTTAGAGAATAGGAAGAAGAAAAATGATCAAGTGGCATGTACGAGAAGATTGGTGGTGGAATATAATACCTCAAACTTTAAATTAAGGGAGACTCTTAATAAAGAATGGAGTAAACTTTCCTCTTTAACTGATATAGATGAAATTTCCAACATGGAACCAAAGGTAGTTTATAAAAATTCACAAAATATAGGGAAGATTTTGGAAAGGAATATTAGAAAAGTATGTAAAGGAAATAAGGGCAAGGTTGGTACATACAAATGTGGGAGGTGCCAGCAATGTCCATATATCATCAACAAGGGAGAAATATATATAGAAAGTAGAAAGAGATGGTTAAAAAGTGACAATTATTACAACTGTGAGAGTAAGGGTGTGGTTTACCTAGTCATTTGCCAGAAGTGTCAGTCATTCTACATGGGCAAAACGGAAAGATGTTTAAAACGTAGAATATATGAACATAATTATGACATTCTGAGAGGTAAACACACAAACGCACTATACAAACATACTACTATTTGTTCGGAGTATAAGTTTGAATTTTATGTTCTGGACCAAATCAAGCCAGATATAAGAGGTGGCCTTTGGGAGGAAATATTGGAAAGCAGGGAGCTTTGGTGGCAGGTCAACCTCGACTCCAATACAAAACCAGGAATCAATGATTTTTTAACAATTTCCCCCTTGCTCAAAATAAGAGCTAGTAAATTTTAGTGTAGTTATTACTATGGACACTAGAGGGAGCAAACACACTACAGATACATTGCCAGATATCAGGTCCTATATAGGAAATTTTAATGTATTTAACATAACTTTATTTAATGTATTTATTTATTTAATATTTAAATGTTTTTATTATTCTACCAACAATCTGTATAAAATCAAATTTCATGACAGATTTTAATAAGGAAAGGATAACACATTGTTACATTTTTAATGATTTTAATTACAATAAATACTTCTGCACTTTAGGAAGATATGCATTAATATTTATGTTTCATTCACAGTGATTTGTTCATTTGAATTTTAACAGAGAGAGTTCATTGGATAATTAACCCAATCAATTTTACTTAACTTGTTATTTAAATGTGATTAAACTGATGTAATTTGTCTGATGAAGTCCTATGTGTAAGGACGAAAACGCGTATATGGTGTATTGATTTCAAGAGCGTTAATACAGTTTTGTGTGGTCTACAGTTTTTTGGAATAAATCTTTGTGAATTTGTTTCAACGGTCCCTGGCACTATCTGGATTGTTTATTAGTTTTTGAAGTGCTACTCTGTTTTTTGGTTGGACATACACATGAATACTTATACACCTACAGACAGACGCCCACAGATGCCCACACACACAGACACACACACATGCCCTGTGGGCAATGTGGAAAATGCCAGTTCACCGAATGCATATCTTTCAGAGTGGGCAGAAACTAGAGCACCAGGACAAATCTCATGCAGATGCAGGACAGGCATGTACTCTCTGCAAGACGGCACTTCCATTGACCTTTGAAACAAACCCAATAAACAAGGAGCTAGGTTGTAAGCTCTTCTATCACTGTTCATTCACGTAACCATTAGATTTCCCTGTCTAAACCAGTTACTTCCTCTCCCTAGCTCTTTGGTGTCTGCTTTCCATAATTGAAAGAAAACCTGTTTGTATTGCCATGCTCATGGCTCAGCAGTAACTATACACGGATTGCCTTCTGAAATAAATAGTTCCTTAGGTTGGGTAAACTACCCACTACCCCTCCCCAATTCCCACCTGATACACTTCCCTACCCCAATTTCCACCCACCCCACCTTACTCTGACATTATACTTCTCATCTCCACCTATTATTTGTGACACCCAATCCTTACACCTCCCCAAACTGCTTTTCTACTGTAATAAAATCACTATTCTTGCTATTCACCTTTTCCCAACTTCTGTCTAATATTTATCATCAGTCAAAACACCCTTTTTCTCCATCCCACACTGCTCTACATTTTATCCATTCTTGTGACCTGAGCTCAGTTAATGCTTGAATGACTGACAGAGTGACAGGGAGGATGGGCTTGCCTATTCGAGTGGGGGGGTGTGATGCTTGTCCCCCAGTTTGCCCTGGAGGAGACCAGGACTCAGAGGATTATTGTTAGGTATGGAAGGCAGAGGTACCTGATAGGTATGAAAACCATATGGCCAGGGTTGGGACACACAAATAGTGTGGCTCTGCCATTGCCTCTAAGTCTTCGCTTGTGAGAACAATAAGAGGGGGGCAGGTATTTGGGCTGTCTGTTGGCTCATCATGCTTACTTGCTTATCATGCATCAAATTCAGGGAGCTTACACAGTGAGGGTGCGGGTCTCCTTGGAGCAGGTACTGTCCCCAGCAGGAAGACCCTCTTGGTGTAGGGACATTGGATGTCTGCTAGGGCAAGACTTGTGGGCAGAATAATTTTAATGAAAGAGATGGCTTGATGGTTATCTGATGTACTTTTAAAATGTTGCTCTGCTCTATAATCACAAATTATAACAATTAGGTATATACCTTTCTGAATAGAAGAGCCATCCACACAATTCTGCGAGCTCCAGCTATAGAAAATGCTGTTCCTTTTGGCCTTTTATTTAGGAAAGCAAGTAGCTTCTCTATAGAAGTCACTTCATCCATTCTTCTCTTCTTTCATCAAGCTTAATTAATATAATTTTCTTTTTGTGCACTATCAAACTCATCCTTGTGCTCTCTAAATACTCTGTCTTTTCCATAAGTTCATTTCTATTTTCTCTGTGAGCTGCAGCTACTCACATGTGTCCTGCAGCACTTTTTTACCCACAACACACCCCTTTCATTTTTTTGGACATCTGTTCTGGCTTGGCTTAGGCTTTCATTAGGACTGCTTTTTCAGCAAAGTGTAATACATGCCGCACTTCTGGTGTATTTTAACATCTGGGGGAAAACAAAGTCAACACTCCTGGAACCACACACTTCAGCAACTCAAGTAAATCCTTGCAGTAAATGGCCGCAAAACACTTTGGGAGCAGTAGAAACACAAACCAAAATAACAGAGAGATAAGCGCTTTCATCAAGAACCTTCTCAACTTTATCATATAAGAGCAAATCAAGAAAAACTCTTAAGTACATTCTGCAAGAGCATTAATTAAGTAATAAACCAATCTCATCACAATGACTAAAAAGGACCTCCCTGAACTCATAAATATTCATGAAATGCAATCATAAAAGTATTCTTAAAAAGACACTAAAACCAGCATTTAAACGTCATTAACAAATGCAAAAATGCTGAAGATAAATGTAAATCCAAATACACACAATGCATAACATCTATAAAATGGTGTTTATATAAAATGAAAGTATATATAAAAATGTATATAAATATTTTTTATATTTTTTTATATATTTTACCTTTTCATTGCATTTAGTTTCAACAGGGAAGCAATGGAGAGTGAATCATTTAATCCTGGCCATTGCCCCGCATTTAGGTGGACCTGCCAAATTAATTCTTACTTTTCCAAAAGCAGCCCCCATGGGCCACCTCTTTTATCCAAGTCAATAGTGCCCACAATGAAAAATTTGAAAGAATAGTCTGATTTTTCTGTGCAGTGTTTACTCAAGGCATTTGTGGATTTCCCAAGTCTGATATCCCTTAAATGCTCATAAATTCTGTTTTTTCCTCTCAGTCTTTCTGACATAGAAACATTCATGTGTTACACACTGCACAATAGACAACTCGTTCAGTATGACAGTACACCTTCTTATTCACCCGTATTTTCAAACCATTCATGCTTTACATACAACATACTTTACAGCACAAAACTGCAATGTTTCATTTTGCTATTATTGATAAGATTGTGTTAAACAGATATAACAATGGAGGCTGGCACACTATGTTAAATAAAGAGAAAGGTTGAATCATCAGGCTAGGAACCTTGCTCCCTCCTGGGCTTAATGAGAATTTGTAAGAGACCAATCATTTACAAGGGGTATGTATTTAAATCTAACATTTCTTGTTGGTAATGAAACGCTGATGAAGGCTCATTAAGCCAAAACCAGTATGCTGTTATGGCAGAATAAAGTTATGTTTACTTAGTAAGGAACTGTGCTATTTATTAACTATCTATTCACCACAGTATGAGGAGTCCTGGATACTCGCACTGAACCACTATATACTATAATTTACTCACTACAGCACTCAAGAACATTCTGAACAGGCAGCTCTTGCACTCTACAGTACCCCCCTAGGATCAGAAGACATTTAGTATTTTTTTGTAAACAAATTCCAGTGTACTGTATTTATCTGTAATAAAACAATTTCTAGAGACAATATTGTTCTGTGTATCTGCCCTTTGGAGTAACATATTAATTCACATTTTTAAACATTTCTGGATTGACATTCTCTGGTTGTTTTCATCCACAGGCCATCAAGAAGATAAAAAATTGGATCATTCCAATAACTGTGAGGCATAAAGAAAATACTGCGTTTTCCCCTTTTTTCCTTTAGAGATGTCATTACTGTAAGCTTTGTAGCTGACCCATGATAAAGGGAAATTATTATTATACATAAAATTCAAAGAGGGCTTTTCCATGGTAATTCTTTGTCAACACTGCTGTTCGGTCTTTTCCTTAACCCATTATGCTGTTCATTTAATAGATTAGGTGCTGGTTACAGTTTAACTGCCAAAAACCAACCTGGTTCAAAGACATCTCATTGAGTTTTTTGTAAATAACTTAAATTTGTGTAGTTCATCAGATGAGGATCTGAAAGCACAATACAAAATAACTAAAGATTTCTCATATGATAGAATAATGATATTTGGACTTGATATATTTGCAAATGGAACATTAGTATCAAGAAAGGGATAGTACCCAGAAAATATCAACCAAGGGCAGGAATGTGATGCAATCATTTAAGCTCTTCAAAACAACCAAGTTCTCCTTAAGTTCATAGGTTTAGAGGTGTTTACTAAACTAGTGACCACATGGGCCTTTTAAAGCCTAGCCATGCATCCCAGATCTCTGACATGTTCTGGTACTTGGGGCTTGGGAAGTGAAACATTTACAGGCAGGGGCCTGGGAGATGAACCTCTTACAGGCTGCCTGTATCAGTTAGAGACACAGGTGCTAAACCAGAGATGAATTTCCTGTTCTTCATCCAGTTGTCCAAGTTGCACTTGAATTGGATTAGGGAGAAACTCTGCTTCATATGAATGAGAAGCCTGTTCCAGAGAAGGAGTAGTCTCTGGGATACATATATGTCTCTCCAGCAGATCCTATTTATATCACAGGCAAGGTTTAAATCTTTAGAACAGGTAGTTCTGGTGCTGTTTGTTTGTTTTGCAAAAATACCAAAGGGGGCATTGTACTCAATGATAGGTCTGATGAATGTCAAATGCAGTGGAACAATAACTTCCTTGGACCTAGATGCCATACCTTTGTTTACAACTTGCACAACATAGAATGATTTATATATAGACACACGATGGTCAAAGGCTAGATAAATTACTGTCTGTCTGTGTCCTCAAGTCCCTGACTACTGGGTCATCTGTTAGGGATGTGTTGTCAATATGATAGTTACCAGTGATGAATGACATCCCCAAGGATACTATTATGCACTTCTTAGCAATTAGTTTTAGTCCCTGGCTCTGGCACCAGTTGTTTTCTGTCTCATTCCTTCCTGGAGAATATCTGTGTTGGTGGGTGATACAATGACAACCCATAGTCTGCAATCATCTGCAAATTTAGTCAGCCGGAGGCCATTGACATTGGTCTTTTCTCCAATGAAGTAAATGCTAAAAAGAAGTGATCCCAGGACCGATCCCTGAGGGACTCTGCTTGTGACTGGCCTCTTTGTAGAGGAAGACTCCTCAATACTAACTCCTTGGGTCCTGTCTGTGAACCAGCGGGCTATCCATCAGGTGGCATAAGGGTTTGTACCTAACCTCTTAAGTTTGTCAACAATGCTCAAGTGGGGGATTGTGTTAAATGCCCTGGCCACATCAAGTTGAACAATTTTGTCCTCATCATTTGCTTTGGTGACCTTCTCAAAGAAGTCCACTAGGTTGAGTAGGCATGACCTGATCTTGATGAAACCAAATTTTGGGTACAGTATCTGAAGGGTTGCCATGTCATTATTGATCATGTCCATGTTAATTCTTTCCATGGCTTTGCATATGAGAATCGTGAGACTTATGGATCTGTAGTTTCCTGGGTCTGTAGATGGCCCATCTTTGTGCAGAGGGATAACTATTGCTGTTCTCCATCCATGAGGCATAAAGCCTGTTTGGAGGCTACAGTTAAACAGCAATTCCAGATTACTTTATAGATCATGTCTCATGCTATTTAGAGGGCATATTGGGATATTGTCTGGGCCCATTGATGCAATGTTCTTGACCTTAGAGACTGTATTAAGGATCTCTTCCCTAATAATAACAGGGGCTTTATATTTGATGATATTTCTTGAGGGAAGGTTGATGGGAAGAGAGGGGTAAAGTTGGAGCTGAATTTGTTGGCCAGTAGGTTTGATATATATTCTGGCTCAGTATAGGTGGCTCCATTTATGGTGAGCTATATGGACAATTGCATATTGCCTTTGAGGTTGCAGACATAGTTAAAGAATGCTTTCTGGTTGTCCTTGGCTTTGGTAGACTTTATTTATCCTCTGATTTGTTGGTTTAGTTTGATGAGCATGCTTATATCCTGTTGGGTACTGCACCTCCTAATTTTTGCCATGATTTTCTTGCTTCTGTTATACAGCCTATTGATATTGTGATTCGACCAGGGTGACTTGTTTCTTGAGCTAGTTCTGTACTTCTTTCTGGTGGGTACAGATGTCTCTATGTAGCTATTAGCATGCTTGTATAGAGTTTCTGTTAACAGTTCTGCATAGTCAGCAGTGTTCCCAGGGTTTATGGGGGGCTGAAATTTTCCAGGTTATCACATATTAGTAGGAAGTTAGCCTTAGAGTATTTCCTCAATATTCCAGGGTTAGCTGGGATTCCAGGTTTTATTTTTCCTTCAAAGGAGATAATTTTGTGATCTGACATTACCAGAGAAGACATTACATTAGGGGGTATGCAGTACTCTCCTATATTAGAGAAGACCAGATCCAGTATAGTGGCACCCTTTGTTGGTACACTGACAATCTGGTCCAGGGATCTCTGTGTCTGTATGGTTGGTGATTCACGGTTAATAGTGGGGTAATTAAAATTGTCCATGATTATGGTATTGGGTTGGATAGTGTGTGTTTCCAATAAGTTTAAATTCATGGTATCGGTTTCCAGGGTCATAGTGGGGGACCAATAGCTTGCAAGGAAGTGGCATTGGATTTTGCCTATGGTGATTTGAACATGGAAAAGCTGAAGTGCATTGCTCTGTTTGACCAACATTGAGGTATATTTATTTTGGATGTAAATCAAGATACCCTTAGTCCCTGTCTGTGTATTAATTGATCTAAATGTGTGGAAGGCATTATAATCTTGCACTGTCAGTGTGGCCTCCTTGACTTTAAACCATGTCTCAATGACTGCACAGAGATCAGCATTCTCCAGGGTGAAGATAAACTCTAGGGAGTGGAGCGTTTTGTTTACACTCCTAGCATTGAGCGTTATCAGCTTTAGATTTTCTTGGTTTTAATTTGCTGTGTCAGAAGTACTTTGTTAAATTTTATGAATATAAATCTGAAATTAATTATGTTGTAAATATGCTGAAAGAAAAGGCTTGCTTAAATGCAGAAACAGAGTTTAGTAATATGCGATCAGCAGTCATACTAAATGACCATGGCTTGGAAAAGGAATCTGCTGAATGGACATTTTTCCCTTACAGACTCAAACATGATGTATGCAAGAACAAAAATGCAAAATCTGCTTTTAAAGAACACTGACATGTTATTCTACATATAAAAAATGGAATATGTTTCCTAAAACAACAGGATATGTTTATGACACTGTGACAATGTGTTTTCTCAGAAATATGTTTTTCTGCATGAAAAACAGGATATGAACAGATGTTTTTATACAAAGATCCAAATAAAATACAGGATGTTCACACTGTCAGAAAAGCTGATCTCTGACAATGTGTTTTCTCAAAAATATGTTTTTCTGCATAAAAAACAGGATATGCTTATCAGCATTGGCACAAGAACATATGTTCATATACACAGATCCAAATAGAATACAGAACAATAAATATGTTTTTCTACATGGACATCAGGACACTGTTACAGGATATTCACACTGTCAGAAAAGCTGGTCTCTTACAAGACATTGTTAAACAAGGAAGCTTAGTATTATTTCTACAGGATAAGCAATTCTCCAAAATAGAATACAGAACAATGTGTTTCCTCAAAAATATGTTTATGCATGACTAAAAAGTGTATATAAAGAGCTGTATAAATCCAGCTATGTTAGAGGTATGGTAGGGACACAAGTCCTAAGGTAAATGTTATATCTCTCACATCATCTGTACTATATGAGAAGGTTGGAACAGTACTTTTAAGCTGCAACGTGTTTCCGTTTGGTTTATTATAAAAAGTTATTTGTTACTGCTCTCTAAAGTTGATGCTGCAAAGTATATTCTCTCATCAGTGTATATTCTGCAAGTTTCTGTATGCAACAGACTGTGAATGCAAATATAACCAGACTTTGAATTTTAGCAGAATCCAGCCAGCAAGACTGAGTGTCTTAAGAACACTGCAAATCCATCCCACAGCAAGAAGCAGCAAGCAAGTAAATCTCAAAATATTTTTTCAATGGCGAGGCAGCTGAGTGACTAGCACCATATAATTTTTCAATGGCAAGCTAGTCTGCATTTCAACCTACAATCTGCAATTCAAACACAGGAGGAGTGATGGTAAGCCCTGCAGAGGGTCACTTCAGTCAAATTGCAGTAACTAACATTTGTACGTATGTGTAAATCCTAAACAGAAGTATTCCAGTTTATGCAGCTTTCAGTAGTAAAGTTTTTTAGACGTCTACAATCCGGAGTGAGACTAGTTCAAGAAATTCGCAGTGCCATAAATTCTTCAAGAAAAGGGGGATATCCACTAGCCCAATAGTTCACTGCCTGTTGTGCTTTCCCAGCTTCTCAAGTGACTTTGAAAAATTTCCAGCCATCTGCAACAACAGCCTGATCACCTGTTTTCTTGCTCACTGGTAAGACTTTTTCTCGTCACATTTTTAGTATGGTTGCTATTCGACAGTTTTGTATATTAGACAGTATGGATATTATTTATAATTCATGCAGGAGTAAACCAAACTTTAGTAAATTGCTATGTTGGTATACACAGAACATTAGTAAATGTAAAACCTTATTAGGGCAGGTTAATAGTAAGGCATTATGCAAATGTATTACAATATTTGAGTGGTATCTCAAAAAAAAAACATGTAAAATATGACAAATGTTTAGTGTGTGCTTCAACAAAAACTGCATTTTGTGTATTATGCCATAAAATAATATTGCATCATATTGCTAAAAAAATAGACTGTAAAGACAGATCTGAAGAATTAACTAAGGGTAAAGTGTTTCCATTACATTCTGATGTTGAACAGTTATGTCCTGTCACCACATGTGAGTCAAATCAGTTACTGATAAAACCCCTAGTACATTTTGTTACAAAGAAATGTAATAAACTTCTAAAAGACAGACACAATGAGTTCAGGAAGCTTAGACAAGTTATGCATACATCTTTTCAAAAGTGCATAGGAGTTTCAAATTCAGCAGAACAGCTTACTAAAGAATGTCAGAAAGACCATGCAACATTACTAAAAATTCAACAGCAGTTGCAGGATAAAGAAAATAAATTAGCTGAACTGACAGAGACTGGGAACTTCCTGCATACACAGTTAATATGTGCAAAAGAAATATATTTTATAATATGTTTATGTTTTGAAAATGGTTAAACATACATGGTAGGATGGTAGGATCTGATGTCTGGACAAATCATTCTTAAATGTTTTACTTTCATTCAGTTAAAGCAAGACATCTATCAGTACTACAGTAAAGTAAAGCATATGAATGCCATTCATTAGCATAGTCAAAAGGTAAACAAAACTGTTCTAGTGTATTATAATATATAAATTAAATAAAAATAGATAAGTAAAAATTTAAAGTCACAAGACATGACATGCTTGTATAAAGATATACATATACAAGAGAGACATGCATGTGTGTTCTTTTCATCTAGAGTACATCTGTTACAATACACAAGAATAACAGGCAGACAACAGCAAATATAAATAATATAAATATAAATGTGTTGGTTAAACTAATATCTATTTTGTTTTTTACAATTTTTTATAATTATATAGTAACACCAAACAGTTAAAGTTCTGCATTTTAAACATAAATAAAATCACAGATGGTATTATTCAAACAGTTTTTGTAAAATTAATGGCGGGACATTTAAATAGTTAAATAGTTAAATAAATAAAAAAAATACTGAAATCCATGTAAGGTAATTGTAAAATAATGTCTATTTATGTTGTATAAATGCATAGTTATGCAAATCACAATCACATTAAAGGAAAAATGGCAAAAGAATTAACTATAGTTTACAGAATATAAAATGTGAGCTCAGACCTTCCTAGACTGAATGAATAGTTACAGGAAATGCTGGAAAGATAAGATAAACAACAAGACTGATTGCCAGACAAGTAGCTTGAGTTTTTCTAAAGCATCATTGTTATTAAAACCTAATTGTTAAAATGTTTACAGGCAACACTATTTGGTAATTGTAATAAAATGCCACAGTTGTGCATAGATGTCACTTATAATCTGTTTGCAAGTAAATGTTAAAAGGACAAAAAAAAAAAACCTCAGTTGCATCAAGTACAGCCAGCAAATGGGCTATAGTATATATACAGTTTATATCAATTGTGCAGGAGGGTGTAAATACCTACTAGAGGTAATATACAGTGAAAGCTTTAGTTATTAACCTAATAAAATAAATGTATAACCAAAGTGTTGGGCTGACATACATTATATTCTCACAGCATAGGGCAGGTAAACAGTGCTGCAGTACTACAGGGGGAGGGGTACTTTCTCAGTTTTACACTGACTGTATAAGCAGTACTGCACAAGGGTCTGAAATAAAGCTACAGGAAAAATAAACAACAAGGGTCTGAAATAAAGCTACAGAAAAAATAAACAACAAGGGTCTGAAATAAAGCTGCAGAAAAAATAAACAACAAGGGTCTGAAATAAAGCTATAGAAAAAATAAACAGCAAGGGTCTGAAATAAAGCTACAGAAAAAATAACAACAAGGGTCTGAAATAAAGCTACAGAAAAAATAAACAACAAGGGTCTAAAATAAAGCTAGAGGAAAAAAATATCATTCCTTCTTGACAATACTCTTTTATGGGGGGAAAAACAGGTATCCGTGTATTAGAAATACTGGTAAACTGGATTAAACCTGACAGGATAAGATATTTTACAAGTTGTTAATAGCTATCATAATGGTTATTATTGTATTGTTTAGAATTAAATTGTATTTACAACCTGTTAAACTGTAAAGCTATACAAGATATGGTTTAAAAAACAAGAGATGCCTTAAAATTGATTACACCTATACAAAAGAGAGTAAAGATATGTAAAAAATTGAACAAGAATGGTCACTATTTTTAATATGTTTTGGCAAAACAATGTTGGTATAAAAAAGAATCAATGTTTCTAATTGCTGAGTATGTAGTTTAAAATAACAGGACATATGGATTTGGTATCAGTTCCACTAGATATTTCTAAAGAGACAAACATTTTCCAAGAGTTTGCTTAATATTAATGTTATTAAATTTGTCAGATTAGAATAAATGTACTTTATAGTCTTTGTATGTACAAATGTAGAAAATTTCAGTACAAATGAGATTAATGTCTAGTAATAAATATGTGTGAAAAAACATATTTAAATAAAAAAATGGGTCCAGGGTACCTACTAGATTGAAATGCATAAATAGCAAACAGTCTATGTAAATACATACTGTACAGGATACATCGTAATAAGTTCAAAAGTAATTTGTCAAGTTGTAATATCACTGGTTTTACCCCAGTAAAATAATTGCTTTCAAATATTTATTATCTAAGCCCAGTTCAGTATTTTACCAAGATGTTAATGGGCAGATCAAAGACATGACCACAATGTTATGGTTAAAATGACATTGAAATTGTGTGTTTTCAGTAGTGTATAAATGCTTGTAGTAGCACATAGTTATTGTCTCTTATAGTTAATTCAACAGTTGCAAAGAGTTAATGGAACAGTTCTAAGTCATAAATTAAATTCTGTGATTGCAAAAGAATAAATTGATCAAGTTAAAAAAAAATAACATTAAAGCAGACACAGCTCATAACTGATAAAATATTTTCACAGAATGGTCTGCAAAAGAAAAAATGTTAAATACATTCAGTTTGGTAGTAATACTTAATATCATTGTATTAACTATGTAAAATTGCATTTTGACTTGTATAAATAGAAGACTATAGGTTTGTTTCTTAATGTATTTTCTATATAAATGTTTTGAGTATGTTTAAAAACAGAGGGAATTGTTAGATTTTATGAACATAAATCTGAAATTAATTATGTTGTAAATATGCTGAAAGAAAAGGCTTGCTTAAATGCAGAAACAGAGTTTAGTAATATGTGATCAGCAGTCATACTAAATGACCATGGCTTGGAAAAGGAATCTGCTGAATGGACATTTTTCCCTTACAGACTCAAACAGGATGTATGCAAGAACAAAAATGCAAAATCTGCTTTTAAAGAACACTGACATGTTATTCTGCATATAAAAATGGACACAATATGTTTCCTAAAACAACAGGATATGTTTATGACACTGTGACAATGTGTTTTCTCAGAAATATGTTTTTCTGCATGAAAAACAGGATATGAACAGATGTTTTTATACAAAGATCCAAATAAAATACAGGATGTTCACACTGTCAGAAAAGCTGATCTCTGACAATGTGTTTTCTCAAAAATATGTTTTTCTGCATAAAAAACAGGATATGCTTATCAGCACTGGCACAAGAACATATGTTCATATACACAGATCCAAATAGAATACAGAACAATAAATATGTTTTTCTACATGGACATCAGGACACTGTTACAGGATATTCACACTGTCAGAAAAGCTGGTCTCTTACAAGACATTGTTAAACAAGGAAGCTTAGTATTGTTTCTACAGGATAAGCAATTCTCCAAAATAGAATACAGAACAATGTGTTTCCTCAAAAATATGTTTATGCATGACTAAATGTGTATATAAAGAGCTGTATAAATCCAGCTATGTTAGAGGTATGGTAGGGACACAAGTCCTAAGGTAAATGTTATATCTCTCACATCATCTGTACTATATGAGAAGGTTGGAACAGTACTTTTAATCTGCAACGTGTTTCCGTTTGGTTTATTATAAAAAGTTATTTGTTACTGCTCTCTAAAGTTGATGCTGCAAAGTATATTCTCTCATCAGTGTATATTCTGCAAGTTTCTGTATGCAACAGACTGTGAATGCAAATATAACCAGACTTTGAATTTTAGCAGAATCCAGCCAGCAAGACTGAGTGTCTTAAGAACACTGCAAATCCATCCCACAGCAAGAAGCAGCAAGCAAGTAAATCTCAAAATATTTTTCAATGGCGAGGCAGCTGAGTGACTAGCACCATATAATTTTTCAATGGCAAGCTAGTCTGCATTTCAACCTACAATCTGCAATTCAAACACAGGAGGAGTGATGGTAAGCCCTGCAGAGGGTCACTTCAGTCAAATTGCAGTAACTAACATTTGTACGTATGTGTAAATCCTAAACAGAAGTATTCCAGTTTATGCAGCTTTCAGTAGTAAAGTTTTTAGATGTCTACAATCCGGAGTGAGACTAGTTCAAGAAATTTGCAGTGCCATAAATTCTTCAAGAAAAGGGGATATCCACTAGCCCAATAGTTCACTGCCTGTTGTGCTTTCCCAGCTTCTCAAGTGACTTTGAAAATTTCCAGCCATCTGCAACAACAGCCTGATCACCTGTTTTCTTGCTCACTGGTAAGACTTTTTCTCGTCACATTTTTAGTATGGTTGCTATTCGACAGTTTTGTATATTAGACAGTATGGATATTATTTATAATTCATGCAGGAGTAAACCAAACTTTAGTAAATTGCTATGTTGGTATACACAGAACATTAGTAAATGTAAAACCTTATTAGGGCAGGTTAATAGTAAGGCATTATGCAAATGTATTACAATATTTGAGTGGTATCTCAAAAATAAAAACATGTAAAATATGACAAATGTTTAGTGTGTGCTTCAACAAAAATTGCATTTTGTGTATTATGCCATAAAATAATATTGCATCATATTGCTAAAAAAATAGACTGTAAAGACAGATCTGAAGAATTAACTAAGGGTAAAGTGTTTCCATTACATTCTGATGTTGAACAGTTATGTCCTGTCACCACATGTGAGTCAAATCAGTTACTGATAAAACCCCTAGTACATTTTGTTACAAAGAAATGTAATAAACTTCTAAAAGACAGACACAATGAGTTCAGGAAGCTTAGACAAGTTATGCATACATCTTTTCAAAAGTGCATAGGAGTTTCAAATTCAGCAGAACAGCTTACTAAAGAATGTCAGAAAGACCATGCAACATTACTAAAAATTCAACAGCAGTTGCAGGATAAAGAAAATAAATTAGCTGAACTGACAGAGACTGGGAACTTCCTGCATACACAGTTAATATGTGCAAAAGAAATATATTTTATAATATGTTTATGTTTTGAAAATGGTTAAACATACATGGTAGGATGGTAGGATCTGATGTCCGGACAAATCATTCTTAAATGTTTTACTTTCATTCAGTTAAAGCAAGACATCTATCAGTACTACAGTAAAGTAAAGCATATGAATGCCATTCATTAGCATAGTCAAAAGGTAAACAAAACTGTTCTAGTGTATTATAATATATAAATTAAATAAAATAGATAAGTAAAATTTAAAGTCACAAGACATGACATGCTTGTATAAAGATATACATATACAAGAGAGACATGCATGTGTGTTCTTTTCATCTAGAGTACATCTGTTACAATACACAAGAATAACAGGCAGACAACAGCAAATATAAATAATATAAATATAAATGTGTTGGTTAAACTAATATCTACTTTGTTTTTACAATTTTTATAATTATATAGTAACACCAAACAGTTAAAGTTCTGCATTTTAAAATAAATAAAATCACAGATGGTATTATTCAAACAGTTTTGTAAAATTAATGGCGGGACATTTAAATAGTTAAATAGTTAAATAAATAAAAAAAATACTGAAATCCATGTAAGGTAATTGTAAAATAATGTCTATTTATGTTGTATAAATGCATAGTTATGCAAATCACAATCACATTAAAGGAAAAATGGCAAAAGAATTAACTATAGTTTACAGAATATAAAATGTGAGCTCAGACCTTCCTAGACTGAATGAATAGTTACAGGAAATGCTGGAAAGATAAGATAAACAACAAGACTGATTGCCAGACAAGTAGCTTGAGTTTTTCTAAAGCATCATTGTTATTAAAACCTAATTGTTAAAATGTTTACAGGCAACACTATTTGGTAATTGTAATAAAATGCCACAATTGTGCATAGATGTCACTTATAATCTGTTTGCAAGTAAATGTTAAAAGGACAAAAAAAAAAACCTCAGTTGCATCAAGTACAGCCAGCAAATGGGCTATAGTATATATACAGTTTATATCAATTGTGCAGGAGGGTGTAAATATCTACTAGAGGTAATATACAGTGAAAGCTTTAGTTATTAACCTAATAAAATAAATGTATAACCAAAGTGTTGGGCTGACATACATTCTATTCTCACAGCATAGGGCAGGTAAACAGTGCTGCAGTGCTACAGGGGGAGGGGTACTTTCTCAGTTTTACACTGACTGTATAAGCAGTACTGCACAAGGGTCTGAAATAAAGCTACAGGAAAAATAAACAACAAGGGTCTGAAATAAAGCTACAGAAAAAATAAACAACAAGGGTCTGAAATAAAGCTGCAGAAAAAATAAACAACAAGGGTCTGAAATAAAGCTATAGAAAAAATAAACAGCAAGGGTCTGAAATAAAGCTACAGAAAAAATAACAACAAGGGTCTGAAATAAAGCTACAGAAAAAATAAACAACAAGGGTCTAAAATAAAGCTAGAGGAAAAAATATATCATTCCTTCTTGACAATACTCTTTTATGGGGGGAAAAACAGGTATCCGTGTATTAGAAATACTGGTAAACTGGATTAAACCTGACAGGATAAGATATTTTACAAGTTGTTAATAGCTATCATAATGGTTATTATTGTATTGTTTAGAATTAAATTGTATTTACAACCTGTTAAACTGTAAAGCTATACAAGAGATGGTTTAAAAAACAAGAGATGGCTTAAAATTGATTACAGCTATACAAAAGAGAGTAAAGATATGTAAAAAAATTGAACAAGAATGGTCACTATTTTTAATATGTTTTGGCAAAACAATGTTGGTATAAAAAAGCATCAATGTTTCTAATTGCTGAGTATGTAGTTTAAAATAACAGGACATATGGATTTGGTATCAGTTCCACTAGATATTTCTAAAGAGACAAACATTTTCCAAGAGTTTGCTTAATATTAATGTTATTAAATTTGTCAGATTAGAATAAATGTACTTTATAGTCTTTGTATGTACAAATGTAGAAAATTTCAGTACAAATGAGATTAATGTCTAGTAATAAATATGTGTGAAAAAACATATTTAAATAAAAAAATGGGTCCAGGGTACCTACTAGATTGAAATGCATAAATAGCAAACAGTCTATGTAAATACATACTGTACAGGATACATCGTAATAAGTTCAAAAGTAATTTGTCAAGTTGTAATATCACTGGTTTTACCCCAGTAAAATAATTGCTTTCAAATATTTATTATCTAAGCCCAGTTCAGTATTTTACCAAGATGTTAATGGGCAGATCAAAGACATGACCACAATGTTATGGTTAAAATGACATTGAAATTGTGTGTTTTCAGTAGTGTATAAATGCTTGTAGTAGCACATAGTTATTGTCTCTTATAGTTAATTCAACAGTTGCAAAGAGTTAATGGAACAGTTCTAAGTCATAAATTAAATTCTGTGATTGCAAAAGAATAAATTGATCAAGTTAAAAAAAAATAACATTAAAGCAGACACAGCTCATAACTGATAAAATATTTTCACAGAATGGTCTGCAAAAGAAAAAATGTTAAATACATTCAGTTTGGTAGTAATACTTAATATCATTGTATTAACTATGTAAAATTGCATTTTGACTTGTATCAATAGAAAACTATAGGTTTGTTTCTTAATGTATTTTCTATATAAATGTTTTGAGTATGTTTAAAAACAGAGGGAATTGTTAGATTTTATGAATCTTCTTCTTCTTCTTCTTCTTCTTTCGGCTTTTTCCCGGTTAGGGGTCGCCACAGCGGATCACCTTGTCCGCACATTGAATGGCAGTGGAGTTTTACGGTGTCGAGTTGCCAGCCCGGCGCCCAACCCTTCACAGAAGGCACACTCACACACACACCTAGGGCCAATTTAGAGTGTCCAATCCACCTGCAGCATGTCTTTGGGATGTGGGAGGAAACCGGAGCACCCGGAGGAAACCCACGCGACCACAGGGAGGACATGCAGACTCCGCACAGAAGGCACCCCAGCCGAGGATCGAACCGGAGAACCTCTTGCTGTGAGGCAGCAATGCTAACCACTGCACCACCATGGCCGCCCTGTTAGATTTTATGAATATAAATCTGAAATTAATTATGTTGTAAATATGCTGAAAGAAAAGGCTTGCTTAAATGCAGAAACAGAGTTTAGTAATATGTGATCAGCAGTCATACTAAATGACCATGGCTTGGAAAAGGAATCTGCTGAATGGACATTTTTCCCTTACAGACTCAAACAGGATGTATGCAAGAACAAAAATGCAAAATCTGCTTTTAAAGAACACTGACATTTTATTCTGCATATAAAAATGGACACAATATGTTTCCTAAAACAACAGGATATGTTTATGACACTGTGACAATGTGTTTTCTCAGAAATATGTTTTTCTGCATGAAAAACAGGATATGAACAGATGTTTTTATACAAAGATCCAAATAAAATACAGGATGTTCACACTGTCAGAAAAGCTGATCTCTGACAATGTGTTTTCTCAAAAATATGTTTTTCTGCATAAAAAACAGGATATGCTTATCAGCATTGGCACAAGGACATATGTTCATATACACAGATCCAAATAGAATACAGAACAATAAATATGTTTTTCTACATGGACATCAGGACACTGTTACAGGATATTCACACTGTCAGAAAAGCTGGTCTCTTACAAGACATTGTTAAACAAGGAAGCTTAGTATTGTTTCTACAGGATAAGCAATTCTCCAAAATAGAATACAGAACAATGTGTTTCCTCAAAAATATGTTTATGCATGACTAAAAAGTGTATATAAAGAGCTGTATAAATCCAGCTATGTTAGAGGTATGGTAGGGACACAAGTCCTAAGGTAAATGTTATATCTCTCACATCATCTGTACTATATGAGAAGTAAAGTTGGAACAGTACTTTTAAGCTGCAACGTGTTTCCGTTTGGTTTATTATAAAAAGTTATTTGTTACTGCTCTCTAAAGTTGATGCTGCAAAGTATATTCTCTCATCAGTGTATATTCTGCAAGTTTCTGTATGCAACAGACTGTGAATGCAAATATAACCAGACTTTGAATTTTAGCAGAATCCAGCCAGCAAGACTGAGTGTCTTAAGAACACTGCAAATCCATCCCACAGCAAGAAGCAGCAAGCAGTAAGCAAGTAAATCTCAAAATATTTTTTCAATGGCGAGGCAGCTGAGTGACTAGCACCATATAATTTTTCAATGGCAAGCTAGTCTGCATTTCAACCTACAATCTGCAATTCAAACACAGGAGGAGTGATGGTAAGCCCTGCAGAGGGTCACTTCAGTCAAATTGCAGTAACTAACATTTGTACGTATGTGTAAATCCTAAACAGAAGTATTCCAGTTTATGCAGCTTTCAGTAGTAAAGTTTTTTTAGACGTCTACAATCCGGAGTGAGACTAGTTCAAGAAATTTGCAGTGCCATAAATTCTTCAAGAAAAGGGGGATATCCACTAGCCCAATAGTTCACTGCCTGTTGTGCTTTCCCAGCTTCTCAAGTGACTTTGAAAAATTTCCAGCCATCTGCAACAACAGCCTGATCACCTGTTTTCTTGCTCACTGGTAAGACTTTTTTCTACGTCACATTTTTTAGTATGGTTGCTATTCGACAGTTTTGTATATTAGACAGTATGGATATTATTTATAATTCATGCAGGAGTAAACCAAACTTTAGTAAATTGCTATGTTGGTATACACAGAACATTAGTAAATGTAAAACCTTATTAGGGCAGGTTAATAATAAGGCATTATGCAAATGTATTACAATATTTGAGTGGTATCTCAAAAAAAAAAAACATGTAAAATATGACAAATGTTTAGTGTGTGCTTCAACAAAAACTGCATTTTGTGTATTATGCCATAAAATAATATTGCATCATATTGCTAAAAAAATAGACTGTAAAGACAGATCTGAAGAATTAACTAAGGGTAAAGTGTTTCCATTACATTCTGATGTTGAACAGTTATGTCCTGTCACCACATGTGAGTCAAATCAGTTACTGATAAAACCCCTAGTACATTTTGTTACAAAGAAATGTAATAAACTTCTAAAAGACAGACACAATGAGTTCAGGAAGCTTAGACAAGTTATGCATACATCTTTTCAAAAGTGCATAGGAGTTTCAAATTCAGCAGAACAGCTTACTAAAGAATGTCAGAAAGACCATGCAACATTACTAAAAATTCAACAGCAGTTGCAGGATAAAGAAAATAAATTAGCTGAACTGACAGAGACTGGGAACTTCCTGCATACACAGTTAATATGTGCAAAAGAAATATATTTTATAATATGTTTATGTTTTGAAAATGGTTAAACATACATGGTAGGATGGTAGGATCTGATGTCTGGACAAATCATTCTTAAATGTTTTACTTTCATTCAGTTAAAGCAAGACATCTATCAGTACTACAGTAAAGTAAAGCATATGAATGCCATTCATTAGCATAGTCAAAAGGTAAACAAAACTGTTCTAGTGTATTATAATATATAAATTAAATAAAAATAGATAAGTAAAAATTTAAAGTCACAAGACATGACATGCTTGTATAAAGATATACATATACAAGAGAGACATGCATGTGTGTTCTTTTCATCTAGAGTACATCTGTTACAATACACAAGAATAACAGGCAGACAACAGCAAATATAAATAATATAAATATAAATGTGTTGGTTAAACTAATATCTATTTTGTTTTTTACAATTTTTTATAATTATATAGTAACACCAAACAGTTAAAGTTCTGCATTTTAAAAATAAATAAAATCACAGATGGTATTATTCAAACAGTTTTTGTAAAATTAATGGCGGGACATTTAAATAGTTAAATAGTTAAATAAATAAAAAAAATACTGAAATCCATGTAAGGTAATTGTAAAATAATGTCTATTTATGTTGTATAAATGCATAGTTATGCAAATCACAATCACATTAAAGGAAAAATGGCAAAAGAATTAACTATAGTTTACAGAATATAAAATGTGAGCTCAGACCTTCCTAGACTGAATGAATAGTTACAGGAAATGCTGGAAAGATAAGATAAACAACAAGACTGATTGCCAGACAAGTAGCTTGAGTTTTTCTAAAGCATCATTGTTATTAAAACCTAATTGTTAAAATGTTTACAGGCAACACTATTTGGTAATTGTAATAAAATGCCACAATTGTGCATAGATGTCACTTATAATCTGTTTGCAAGTAAATGTTAAAAGGACAAAAAAATAAAAAAACCTCAGTTGCATCAAGTACAGCCAGCAAATGGGCTATAGTATATATACAGTTTATATCAATTGTGCAGGAGGGTGTAAATACCTACTAGAGGTAATATACAGTGAAAGCTTTAGTTATTAACCTAATAAAATAAATGTATAACCAAAGTGTTGGGCTGACATACATTCTATTCTCACAGCATAGGGCAGGTAAACAGTGCTGCAGTACTACAGGGGGAGGGGTACTTTCTCAGTTTTACACTGACTGTATAAGCAGTACTGCACAAGGGTCTGAAATAAAGCTACAGGAAAAATAAACAACAAGGGTCTGAAATAAAGCTACAGAAAAAATAAACAACAAGGGTCTGAAATAAAGCTACAGAAAAAATAAACAACAAGGGTCTGAAATAAAGCTATAGAAAAAATAAACAGCAAGGGTCTGAAATAAAGCTACAGAAAAAATAACAACAAGGGTCTGAAATAAAGCTACAGAAAAATAAACAACAAGGGTCTAAAATAAAGCTAGAGGAAAAAATATATCATTCCTTCTTGACAATACTCTTTTATGGGGGGAAAAACAGGTATCCGTGTATTAGAAATACTGGTAAACTGGATTAAACCTGACAGGATAAGATATTTTACAAGTTGTTAATAGCTATCATAATGGTTATTATTGTATTGTTTAGAATTAAATTGTATTTACAACCTGTTAAACTGTAAAGCTATACAAGAGATGGTTTAAAAAACAAGAGATGGCTTAAAATTGATTACAGCTATACAAAAGAGAGTAAAGATATGTAAAAAAATTGAACAAGAATGGTCACTATTTTTAATATGTTTTTGGCAAAACAATGTTGGTATAAAAAAGAATCAATGTTTCTAATTGCTGAGTATGTAGTTTAAAATAACAGGACATATGGATTTGGTATCAGTTCCACTAGATATTTCTAAAGAGACAAACATTTTCCAAGAGTTTGCTTAATATTAATGTTATTAAATTTGTCAGATTAGAATAAATGTACTTTATAGTCTTTGTATGTACAAATGTAGAAAATTTCAGTACAAATGAGATTAATGTCTAGTAATAAATATGTGTGAAAAACCATATTTAAATAAAAAAAATGGGTCCAGGGTACCTACTAGATTGAAATGCATAAATAGCAAACAGTCTGTGTAAATACATACTGTACAGGATACATCGTAATAAGTTCAAAAGTAATTTGTCAAGTTGTAATATCACTGGTTTTACCCCAGTAAAATAATTGCTTTCAAATATTTATTATCTAAGCCCAGTTCAGTATTTTACCAAGATGTTAATGGGCAGATCAAAGACATGACCACAATGTTATGGTTAAAATGACATTGAAATTGTGTGTTTTCAGTAGTGTATAAATGCTTGTAGTAGCACATAGTTATTGTCTCTTATAGTTAATTCAACAGTTGCAAAGAGTTAATGGAACAGTTCTAAGTCATAAATTAAATTCTGTGATTGCAAAAGAATAAATTGATCAAGTTAAAAAAAAATAACATTAAAGCAGACACAGCTCATAACTGATAAAATATTTTCACAGAATGGTCTGCAAAAGAAAAAATGTTAAATACATTCAGTTTGGTAGTAATACTTAATATCATTGTATTAACTATGTAAAATTGCATTTTGACTTGTATCAATAGAAGACTATAGGTTTGTTTCTTAATGTATTTTCTATATAAATGTTTTGAGTATGTTTAAAAACAGAGGGAATTGTTAGATTTTATGAATATAAATCTGAAATTAATTATGTTGTAAATATGCTGAAAGAAAAGGCTTGCTTAAATGCAGAAACAGAGTTTAGTAATATGTGATCAGCAGTCATACTAAATGACCATGGCTTGGAAAAGGAATCTGCTGAATGGACATTTTTCCCTTACAGACTCAAACAGGATGTATGCAAGAACAAAAATGCAAAATCTGCTTTTAAAGAACACTGACATGTTATTCTGCATATAAAAATGGACACAATATGTTTCCTAAAACAACAGGATATGTTTATGACACTGTGACAATGTGTTTTCTCAGAAATATGTTTTTCTGCATGAAAAACAGGATATGAACAGATGTTTTTATACAAAGATCCAAATAAAATACAGGATGTTCACACTGTCAGAAAAGCTGATCTCTGACAATGTGTTTTCTCTAAAATATGTTTTTCTGCATAAAAAACAGGGTATGCTTATCAGCATTGGCACAAGAACATATGTTCATATACACAGATCCAAATAGAATACAGAACAATAAATATGTTTTTCTACATGGACATCAGGACACTGTTACAGGATATTCACACTGTCAGAAAAGCTGGTCTCTTACAAGACATTGTTAAACAAGGAAGCTTAGTATTGTTTCTACAGGATAAGCAATTCTCCAAAATAGAATACAGAACAATGTGTTTCCTCAAAAATATGTTTATGCATGACTAAAACTGTATATAAAGAGCTGTATAAATCCAGCTATGTTAGAGGTATGGTAGGGACACAAGTCCTAAGGTAAATGTTATATCTCTCACATCATCTGTACTATATGAGAAGTAAAGTTGGAACAGTACTTTTAAGCTGCAACGTGTTTCCGTTTGGTTTATTATAAAAAGTTATTTGTTACTGCTCTCTAAAGTTGATGCTGCAAAGTATATTCTCTCATCAGTGTATATTCTGCAAGTTTCTGTATGCAACAGACTGTGAATGCAAATATAACCAGACTTTGAATTTTAGCAGAATCCAGCCAGCAAGACTGAGTGTCTTAAGAACACTGCAAATCCATCCCACAGCAAGAAGCAGCAAGCAGTAAGCAGAGAGAGCTCAAAATATTTTTTCACTTTCAGTTTGGCATTGCCTATCGCACTATAGACTATTGCACTATGCACTATTGCACTATGGGGGAGGACAACGTTTTAACTAATATTCTAAAGTGTAGCATGGAGAGGTGCAGACCAGCCCTGGCAAAGCAGCATGGTCTCTTGACAATCTCTTTCCAAGCTGACAAATACTGTACCCCTTTAGAATTACATCAGATACTAAGCCAATTATTAAAGTCAGTCATCTTTTCTTCATATTGTGGCATCATCCTTGGAAAAGGTAAAATGCTGCTCAATGCTAGGCTCATACCAGCCTGAGTCACTTATTCTGAGAACTCCACAATTGTCTCTCTTCATATAGTTTAGAGGGGTACATCTCAAGTCATTTACACCCACATGGACTATGACTGAGTCATACTGGTACTTCTGGTACAATGACCTGAGTGTGTGCATAATGTGGTGGATCCTGGCCCCTGATAAACTGACCATGATTTTCTCTTTACTCAACCTGCTGGAGTCACAGTGGAGTGTCTAATGACTAGAATGTTGGATACATTGGTGGCTTGCCTTATGGGCTTAGACTGGTACCTCTGAAGCAGTTATTAGGCTTTCCGGTAATCAGCAGTCTCCATGAAATAATGTTCCTATCCTCCTTCACCAGGAACAAAACATAAACACTAATCCCAAGATGACTACTGAGAGGCAGATGTGAGCTCTCCAGTAATTAGTGGTCTTGGAGTAGATGCTGCAAATTTTGAAGGCAAGATTGAAAAATATTTTTAATATCCTAAACGGTACAGTGTGCACTAAGCACTAGATATGTGGGGAGGGGGCAATTTAAGCTTTAGCTATCTAAGTGGAAAGCAACTAATTTTAAAAGAGGAAGATAGATTGGAAGGGGTGGGCAGTTTGTATTCTGTTTCTATGGAATACAGTGGGATGGCCAATAAATTTAAATAGTTGAAGGGGAGTGATTTCACAAAATAATTATTTTTGTGCTTACTCACAATAGCCAATTTAAGATGAGAGGGAATGATACATGTGGTCAAATTAACATAAGGGATAGGCACCTAGAAGGACAGCTGAGTTTAAAAACACAACATGTTCAGAATGGGAGGGTGAGGAAAAATTTAAATTTCTGTGCGACTCACAAGAGACACAGCTGTGGTCTCTTTCCTAGTTGAAATATGCAGTTAAAAACAGAATACAAGTAAAACATTGTGTAAAGAAATTGAATCACAGTAAACAGAAAAGAAGATGGCAATAAAGCCACGCAAAATACAAGAAAGCAAAAACTAACCTTTCCCTCATAGGAAGTTGCGGGAGAATCTGGGTAAGCTTTTCTAGTAAATCTGATATTAAGACAGTGAGGATAAATTGACCAATGTTACTCTATCATGATAACTTATACTGCTTAGATGTTTTTATTCTTTTTATCATCCTTGAATGAACTTTATTTTATGTATGTGTGTATTATTCCATGGATGCTACATTTGTGCTCCATATTCTAATTTTGATCTAGCAAGACAAGAAGCATTAAGTTCTCTGTACTATGTTCTGACTAATATAACATCCACTGTTTTTTCACTGTATGCATCATATTCAATAAGTTAGCCATTCTTTAACCTTCTAATCAAGGTTTCAGACAATTGCATACTAGATAATTTAGTTAATAAATCAACCATGGCAAAAAAGTCTGTAAAATTGTTTGAGGTTGCAGACAATTTCAATGCCTTCTATAATTTTGCGATATGTTTTATGGAGTGCAGTGATAGTGAAAATACTAAACTTAATTGTTGTGTAAAGTATTATTGTGATGTCATTAAAAGGAGCAATTGGGTTTTGAAAATGTAAGAAGGTAAATTACAGTACCTGACACTGAGTATTTTTAGTTAGTTAGGATTTGGCAGACTGAGTTATAACTGAATGTATTTACTAAGAGACAGATATTCTCAGATATTTAAACATTTTTAGTAAATTAGGTGGAAGAAGAAAAAGGTACGAGATATACCGAGGCTGGGTGGATGGTAGGAGGATGAATGGTGTAGAGAATACTCTGAAGTGAAAAGGATAGGCGCTGTGATGGAGTATGACCTTAGTGAGGTACACATCAAAGCAAGAAGCAGAGAGTTTGATAATCTGGGACACAACTGTGTGTAGGATACAAAGAAAGTAGTTACTGGTTCTTATAGTATGGTACATGAGATGAAAGTTTGTAATAGTATGTGTGGAGAGAAGAGAGTGGCAAGAGTTCAAAGAAGAAACTGTTAGGTATATAACAAAACCCACTCCCAAGTAGTCTGTGGGCCGTGAAGTAGTGGTTTCAATGGATACCCAGAGACCATTTTGCCTATCTCTGGTGTGGAAAATATGGGTTAAGGATGTGTGAATGAGATAAGGGGGAGGTGGTATTAGTGATGAATTAGAAAGTAAGAGATTTAAGTGATCCCATCAAGAGAAAGAGTATTAGCTGAAGACAGAGGCAACAGCTTTAGGGACCATAATAGATGAAGGAGAGAAATGTCATGTATAGTATGCAGCCAAATGAAAAAAAAAACAGGAAAAGGTGAGCAAAGGAAGCAACTGCAGTGTGTGGATATCTGAGCAGTTTACTGAGAGGGAGAATAAAGAAGATATAGACAGAGCTATTCATCATTTTTAAAATTAAAGGCTAAACGAATTGTTCAGTAATCTGATTTATTATTATAAAATTATAATGAAGGATACAAAATATTCTGTGAGAGTTAATGAATAAAATCTTGCAGGAATGAAATTAATGAGGGGACAAAGGCCACAATCCGTGAAAGCACTTATATTTGTATTCTAACTCACTTTAAAAGTTAACAGAACAGGTTTTGAATCAGTATCCGTTTTCTGAACAATATGAAGTATGAAACCCAGATGCCAGATATTGCTAACTATATTCCTTGGGGGCTGGTTTATCATAAAATCAAAAATGTTATGAGGGACTGGGCAAAAATATGAGCTAAAAATCAGGGATGTTTTGCAAATCAGGGACAATTCTATGGTATGATTTGAGGGGTACAGGGTGCTTTGCCCATGAGAGTAGCAATCATTTTTCTGCTTAATAGAAAGCAGACTTTGGAAGACATTCCTATGTGAATTTGTCTGCCTAACACTGATATAGAGATTTCCGTATGTGCACTAGTGGCCAGATTGGAGGACATTCTTGGTAAATTAATAGAAGATCAGGTGTGGTTTATAGAGATGAAGTACATCAAAGAATGTTGTGAGAGATCAGTGAATTTCATGAACTGAGTGATGCAGAAAGGATCGGAAGAATGCGGGACAGATCTGTCTAACATTAAGAACATTATCGTCGTGGCATTTGTTATCAACAGGTTGTATTAGAAGAGGCAAACGTTGGAGAGAGATTTCTAAGATGAGCATAAACACTCCTTCCTTTTAAAGTTAGTGATATCAATGAATGTCAGATCGAGGGAGGTTAAAGTGAAGGGGAATGAGGCAGTGATATCTGTACATTTATTTTTATTTATTGGTAACGGAAGCAGTAGCTGTGTGAGCAAGAACATGTCTGAATGACTGGTATGAAGATAGTGGGTTGTATAAATCTTTCAATCTGTTCACAGATGATTGCATGAAGTTACTTACCAACACAGTGGAATTCTTGCCAAAAAAAGCTTTAGATATTCAAGATGCTTGGAGGGAATGAAGACTGACATACCATCCTAGGAAGCTTGCCTGTGGTTAACAGATAAGTAAAGTATTTAGGTTTAAAGGTGTTGTAATTAGGAAAGGGAAGATCAAAGTGAATTGGATAAGAGTTGTCAGTAGGAAATGCAGATATTTTAGACATGATGATTTTGACAATCAGCTTGCATTAGTTGAGACATTTGATGCAAGGGTCATACAGTCAGACTGGAGAAGGGGTTTGGTACCAAGAGAAATTGATAGACTGATGTAAAGGGGAGGGTGATGGAGGATCATCCAGACTCTTATTTCTACATTATAATGACCAATCTAGAGCAAATGGTAAGAAAGAGTAGGGGGACAGGGGCAACTGAGCTAGGTAGAAAAAAGGCTGTGGGAGAGAGGGCAGGAATACGTGACCTAATATGGCCATAAGGACTGTCGTACTAAGCATTTTTTGGAAACTTGGGAGATTAGTGTAAGAAAATTAAATATGAATAGAACAAGAAGTTAGCTAAAGAAGTTAAATGGAGACAGATTGAAGGCCATAAATCTATACAGTACGTGGAATGTTTATTCATTATAAGATGATATCATGAAATGGCAGGGGAAAGAGAAGATGAGCAGGTGAGCAATGATATCAATGTACACAGAGGGAAGATGTTTGGTGAGCTGGGAATGGCAAATGCTCTAAAGATTGCATATGTTATGACTGGCAATGCCTTTGGCTTGTAAAGTGTTAAAATTAGTAAAAAGATTTAAATTGAAATGTCTTTCGATCATTGCAGGAATCAACATCAGACTTTAATGAAAATTCTATTAGCAAAATATTTACTGCATACTTATTATTTTCATTTAATATGCACATTAATTGTGGTCACCCTTGCATTCTCCAGTTAAACATTGAAAGGTCTATGGGGGATTCAGTTGCACACGTTAGTAACAAAATGTTCACTTAAATATGTTTTTATTGGTTCAGTCCATGGTATGGTTCTCAGTGGAAACAATTATTGAAACCCAACAACTCTCAAAGTGTTTTGAAAGATGAAGGTTGGACATGGGTCACTATAACAGGAATAATCAAAAAGGTAAATTTCAAGAGCAATTCAAAGACCTTCACTGGTAGGTTCAAGCACACTGGTTGCAGCAAATGAACTTCCCTCAAATCTTATTGTTCTTTCTTCTGACCTATTTTTCAGTTAGACTTTATCTTCCACCCCAAGTAATTAAAGATTATTTATCCTTATTAACTCATACTAGACACTTTAGACTATAGTATTACCCAAGTAGATAAACATTTAGAATGTTAGAATAAAGGTCTAGGGTATGGTTCTGAAGATGCTGACTTCTCTTTGCAGATTAAAGTCAATGGCATTATAAATTAAAATTCTAATCAGTGGCTATCTATCCATCAGTTAGTTATCGTAGTATACAAACCATGCAAGAGTAAGAGAAGGTGATGCTCCTAAAAATCACTGATCATCAAAACAGCTCCTACATTTCAAATAGATCTCTTCCTATTATTTACAAGCTCTTAAGAGATCGTGAAGCTGAAATCACTACTATAGTTTAGAAAATTATAATAAGTAACTATGTTAAGGGCACTGTGAATAAATATAAAACAAACTGCCAGTATGAAAAGATAAAGCCCTGTCTATGATGCAAGTGAACTAGGGTCTCAAATGCCTGTAGGAGATATCAGGATTGGACTGAATAGGTATTGCCTGTTCACTGATACTTTAGGGAGGGGAGTGACTCTGGCTTGCCACTTGGGTGACACCAAGTGGGAGAACTATGTGTTTTCGCATGCATGCAGCCCAGAGACCATGTGCAGGCATATGTTCCCTGAGGTCAACAGTAGCCTCAACTCATGGAACTGACACAAGGGTAGGAGGGTGTTCTTAGGAGGAGGAAGACAGTAGGTTGTCCCACTGAACCTGGAAACTGACCCATTCCCTACCACCTGACTCTCTCCATAATGGACATGAATGTGCTGATGATGACCTACAGGAAATATTACTCCCAATGAGTGAATGAGCAAATTGGACAAAGGTAGCATAGCCACTGGGAAAGTCTGTTTGGACACAAGCAAAGGAACGGTCTCCTTTCTGGAGTATTTTTGATAGAAGTTTTTATGTATAACATTTTACACAATGAAAAGTCTACCAACGATGCTCCTCATGACAAAAATTACTTCTTAGATGTACAGTATTTTAAAAAGAAAAGTCCTTGAAGTCATTTTTTTTAAACTCCTTTACTGAATTACCACTTGTGACATAGGCAAACTTTTATATAAAAGTAATCAAAACATATTAATAAGTTCAGATTTACAAACATTATACATTGTTATATATCCTATAATTTAAGCAACAGTATAAATTATTAAATTCCTGACTTTTCTTAAACCCTCCTCCAAAATATTATGTGCTGTTCCCACAATTTCCATTTTTTCTATGTAATTTACTCCTATACATTTCTAAAGATCACACTTCCTGTTCTGTTATAATATTCACTACTTCAAGTATATAGTCAGTTTAGATTTTGATTTCCATTTTCTAGTAATTACTTTTTGTCAGCCACCAAAATTAAAATTAACAAGGTCTTACTATGTTTAGGAAATTGAGATCCTATATCCCAATTAAAAATATATATTTCCTTAGTCACACTCAGTCACACACACAGTATTCCTGATAGAGTACTCTACAGGGAATTTTTAAAGTCTGCCAACTCATTACATTCCCAATACATATCTTTCCATTTACCTGTTCACCCTATCACATTTCCAGCATTTGCCATCTACATGAGGAAAAATTCTTTGAAGTCTGCTTGGGGTGTAAAAGTATTTATGCAATCAATTTCTGTCAAAAATCATAAATCTTCTAGATTTTGTTGCATAACTAGGAGGCATACATATGTCCTCCTATTGTTTCTTTGTGAAATGCGTGTCTAATCTCTCTCCCCAATTGTTGCTGACCTCCTCTAATCGATTCCTATAGTTATCATGCAATATTTTATAAGCCCTACTAATTATACATTTTTAACAGCAGCTTCTGTTGTATTCGGCTAAAAATTCAACCAGTGCAGGTCTTTTATTGAAGAGTCCCCTATCCCTTTCTCTTTGTCTATACTCCGATATCAATCCCTGATATGGAAGGCAATCACTAGCCTGCAATCCAATGTCTTCTTGGCCTCTGTCCATTCTTTTACCTTTCTTTCTCTAATTATTTGTTTCCAGTGTCTTGGTTCTTCTGCCATTTTCCTGCAGTAAATTCCAGTCCCTTCTTGTCTGTTCTCTGTACCCCTAATTGCAGTCACCCCTGTTGACAGAATTTACTTTTTCCATTCCTGTGAACTCTAAGCTCTTAGAATACTTTCTGCTACTTTATGAATATATTATTCTGTATGACTATTGCTATTCTCCTTAAGGATCTATGTCCAAACTCGAATTTGTCCTTAGTTTTTGAATTACCCCCCTGCTTCATCATCATCATCCCTTTACACTTAGAATTGTAGCTTTCTGATTGTGATATGTATTAAGCGCCTTAATTGTGTAGTTCTAAAATATCTCTTCAAATCAGGTAAACTTAAACCCCCATTGTTATATCAGAGGATCAGCTTATCCCGCCTGATTCTTGCCCTCCCCCCCCAATAAAAGCCTTTAACTATTTATTAATATTAGTATTCACAACTTCTCCTCTGGTTGACAAAGAAAGGTCCTTGAAGTAATGTCCTTTCTAAATACTCTTCATTGAGCAATTTCTGGCTACAGATTCAGGACTTGTAGTCAGAAATTATGGTTTTATCTAATGTTCTATTCAAGCATACATCAGTAGTAGCCATTTCCTTTGGTCTAAGTTTTATTGGCAGTGACAAGTCAATGTATGACCTAGGCATTGCATTGAACACTGCACATGTTCTAGCAAGGCAGGAATTGCTAACTTTGGATGGTCAGATACATAATGCTGAAATTCATACTTTATTAATGTGCATAACTTTGGCTATTTGAGCTACAAATATTTCCCTATGTTAGCCGTACCAATAGACACATTTTTATAACAAACAGATAAAGATGATGATAACCTGCAACTTTCAGTGTATGTAGGCTAGAAAGGAAAATAATCTGTGGATTGTGTGTAGCTTAGTAATTATAATTATAACATGTTTGTAAATAGCCTTTATAAACAGATGTTATCTAATTTAACTTGTGCAGTATAACTTGTCTGAATTTTTTGAAAAGGAGTTAATTTACCTTACAACTGCCTAAACTGTTACACTGTGAGCTCCTTTGTTCTCTCATACATTTTTTCCCTTCATATCCATCTCCCTTATTATGGTTAAATGTTAATAAAATATCGAACAAAAATAAATCAGCTAACAGATGAATAATTACCAAAGTTCTACATAAAATTATTATGATAAAAAGTCAGATTTTTGTTTGAAATAAGAAAAAAAGTGCATCAGATTCTGGTCATCTTTTATACAAAGAAAAGAGAATGCAGGAACACAGACTTGGAGATTCTTATAGATTATGGGACAAAAGTAAACCACAGGTGTTCTAAATAATGAATGCAAAAGCCTTTAAAATTCTGCATACAAATTAAAATTTCATGTTTAGAATGAATTCAACAATTTTCTTTGGAGGGTTAAATATTTTCCCCAATGTTTTATATTCAGGATTCTTTGTCCTTGCACCTCCTTACTTAGTATTTTCAGCTCTGCGGTCAGGAAACCTGAGAAAAAATGGAATTTCCTATTCAGTGAACCCACTTTTAAAGTTATATTTTTTGCACTCAACAACAACCACACAGAGTGCCAACGACAATTATTGTATGCATCTTCTAGCATTGCTTCATTGTCCATACTACCCATACATCACCATCACGGGCATTGCTTTGTTGTTATGAACAGTTTTACTACCCTTGTACATAGCCACCAAAGACACTGGTTCATTGTACCAACTGCTTCATAATCCCCTCATTAACTGCCAGCAACGCCATTGCTTTATGGCAACAGTTGCTTCGGAGTACCCCCATACGTAGCCACAAGGGGCATTGTTTCATTGTAACAACTGTTTGACACTGCTCTTACATATAGCCACTGAGGGCATTGCTTCATTGTTACAACTGAGTTACACGACCAAAAAAAGTAGAAATAGTCCTGGATGACCACAAAAACCAAAAAAACAGACTGGAGGATGCAGAAGAACAGAGCAAAATCCACACGATATTAGAATAATAGGTTCATAGGTTGGTACTAGGCTATCTGCCCTAGAGCCTATACAAGCCTAGCCATAACAAATCCCTGGCTATTTCTTCCCACACTGTTTACTTCCCTGGACCTCTGTCTAGCAGGGCGACTGACCTGGTCCCCGGGGTGAATTTCCTTTCTCCCATCCAATCGTCAAGGTTCCTCTGATTGACATGTATGGGTAGTCTATTCCAGAGTCTGGGGAGTCTCCGGGTCAGGAACCTATCCCTCCAGCAAGTTTTGTTTATTGTGATGACAAGGTTTAGATCCCTGGAGCATGTGGCTCTGAGGGATTGGGGATTTCTTTAAGTGTAGCATGTCTAACAGCTCTGGGTTTGACATGGCCTTGTATGTTAGGCAGAGATCGCCTCTGAGTAGACGATATGCGACAGAGTATAGCTGGAGTTTTTTAAGGTGGTCAGCATAGGGCATCTGCTTTAGGCCTATGATTCTTTTAGTGAGGTATTTCTGAGGCCTTTCCAGGTGTTGCAGATGTCTTGAGAGGTACATACCAAATGGGGCATTGTATTCTATAATGGGTCTAATGAGGGATGAGTACAGTGAGACAATAACCTCCTTTTTTCTGGATGAAAAGCCCTTCATGATGAGGTCTGCCACATAGAGGATTTCCTGACTGTTGTGGTGATGTGGTTATCGAAGGTGAGACCACTGTCCACCTGTGTCCCTAAGTCTCTTATCACACTTTTGGTGTTTAGTGTACTGCCACCTATGTGGTAATTCATGGGTACATGTTTTTTCCCAAAGGGGATAACTATACATTTCTTGGCATTGAGCTTCAGCCCATGGCTCTGGCACCAAGCATTTGTTTCTGTAAGGCCCTTTTGTAGAGTATCCACATCATGTGGGGATTCAATAATGGCTTCCAATTTGCAGTCATCTGCAAACTTTGTTAGCCAGAGTCCCTTAGTGTTGGCCTGTATTTCAGAGAAGTAGATGCCAAACAAGTGCGGTCCCAGGACTGAACCCTGAGGTACTCCACTTGTCACTTGTCTGGAGCTGGATTTGGAGTCGACTACTTTTACAGTGTGGGTTCTGTCAGTAAGCCAGTTGGAAACCCATCGAGTGACGTAGGAATTAATGCCCAGCTTAGTAAGTCTATCTATGATTCCAGAGAGGGGGATGGTGTCAAAGGCCTTGGCGAGGTCCAGATAGGCTGTGTGGACCGCCTTACCCTCATCCACAGCTCTGGAGACTGATTCGGAGAAGTCAATCAGGTTCAGGAGACAAGATCGGCCCTTCACAAACCCAAACTGTGTGGGGTCCAGTGTTTGAAGGTTGCCAATGTCTTTGTTCATAAGTTCCAGGATAGTACATTCTATGGCCTTGCAGATCAGGCTCGTCAGACTGATGGGGCTGTAGTTCCCGTGATCCAAGGTGGATCCCCCCTTGTGGAGTGAGATAAATATAGCTGTGCACCACTCAGTGGGCACAAAGCCTGAGGTGAGGCTATGATTAAAAATGACACTTGGGTGAGGTGCCAGTTGATTTTGTAGTTCATGTAATACATAGCCTGGGATGTCATCTGGTCCCATGGATGCTGTATTCTTAGCTTTGGAGAGTGCGTTTTTTACCTGTGTGGCCATTATTACTGGAATTTGGCAATCTTCCAGTATTGAGATAGGCCATTTTGGGGGTGAGAGGGGGTGAAGTTGGTACTGCATTGATCTGCCAGGATATTGTCAATATCCTTGGGATCAGTATATTTAATGCCATTCGGTTGTAGCTCAGAGCAGATCTGAACATTGCCATTTAGATTCTTGACATAGTTATAGAATGCCTTGTGGTTGTCTTTAGAATCTTTGGTAATTTTATTTTTATAACTAGCTTTGGAGGATTTTAGGAGAGATCTCAGCTTCTTACTGAGACTGGTAAGTATGTTTTTTGCATCCTGGGATTTTCCTCTTTTCTGCAACAGTTTCTTCCTTTTGTTGTAAAGTTTGTTTATGGCAGGGGACCACCAGATTGGCTTCCTTTTTTTGGAGGAGAGCATCTTGGTTCTATTTGGGAAGGCACAACTCATGCATGAGTGGATGTGCTTGTACAGTGCCTTAGTGTTGGATTCAGCAGTCAAACTTTCAGTTCCCGTCTGCATGTGTGTCATGAAGTTTGTCACTTCTGACTTGAGTAGCATGAAATTGGCTTTGGAGAAGTTTTTTATCGAGGTTTCCTTACTGGGGGATGAAAGTGGGATGTGGATGTTAAGGGTGATTAGCTTATGGTCAGACCTGACCAACGAGGGGGTGACCATAGGTGTGGAGCATTGATTTCCCATGTTGGTAATGACCAAGTCTAGGATACTGGAACCCCTGGTGGGACTATGGATTAGTTGATCCAAGACATTGGAATTTATGAATTCCAAGAACCGCTGGGCAAAGGTATTGGTACACGAGTAGTTTTCCCAGTTAATGAAATCACCCAGTATTAGGGTGTTTAGTTGTATCTTAACATTTTCCAATATGTTTAGAAAGGTGTAGTGAGAATCTTGGGGCATGGTGGGGGATCTGTAGCAAGCTACAATTTGGATTGCAGTCTTACCTAGTGTTAGTTGCACCTGGAGAATTTCAGATGCATTATGTTGGGCAACTAGCCTGGTGGTGTGAATATCCTTGGTGAATACTGACACTCCTCCACCTTTAGTGTTTCAGTCCTGGTTTGGTGGCTGAAATGCCTGGTATTGCAGGGGTGCTCTCTGGAGCCTTTGAACAAGGTCTCACAGTTACTGCACAGATGTCAATGTTCTCCATTTTTAGGAGTGCCTCGAAACAGTGCATTTTGAGGTTTAGACTTCTAGCATTGAGTAGCATTACCTTCAGAATTTGCATGCCTGTACCTGTTTTGGTGGTGGTTTTGTCCTTTGAACTTTGCCTAAAAAAAGCACTATAGGAGTGGCAAGAGCCTTAGCCAGTAACCTGAATCCCAGGGGTGACAGGTGCAGACCATCTCTGGCAAAGCATCGTGGTCTGTCAATCATGCCATCTCAGGCAGAGAGATACTGGATCCCCTTTAAATGAAACCAGAAACTTAGCCAATTGTTGAAGTCAATCATTTTGTCCTTATATTGTGGTATCATTCTGGGCAAAGGCAGGATGCTACTCAGGGCTAGGGTCATATCTGCCTGAGCGACATGATCCAACAACTCTTCCATGTCTCTTTTCATGTAGTCCAGGGAGAGATGTCTCAAGTCATTCACTCCAACATGCACAGTGACAGAGTCATATTTGTACTTGTTTGGAGTGACTTGAGTGCATGTGGCGGATCCTGGCACCAGACAGGCAGCTGACTGTAATTTTCTCCTTGTTCAGCCTGGTGAGTGGGATATCAGTGTGCCTGACTATAGAGTCACCTATGACTAAAGTGTTAGGTACGTTGTCTTGCCTTAGGGGCTGTTGCTGGGTGGTACACTGGTGTTGTGAGCTATGTGACACTTTGGTTGTTTTTGGTGTTTGTTTGCATTTCAGCTTCGGATGTCCTTATTGCTTGGGCAGGTTACAGTTAAGGGCCTCCGCATATGTGGATTTAATGTTGCGATGTGTGAGTGTTGGTGTTGTGGGTTTAGAAGGGCAATGTGGTGCTTGAGGTTTAGTGCCTATGATTAATTTCTCCTTATTAACAAGGAGAGATGAGTGATTGTATCAGTTTAAGGCTTCCTAGTGCTTTCCAGCAGGTATTAGAGCAAGTGCTAGTCACAGGGCAAAAATGGTTTATCCTAAATACTGCAGTGTGCACTAGATAAGTTAGATGTGAAAGTAGGTAACTTAAGTTTTACCTGTCTAAAAAGTTAAGTTTTAGTGGAGAGTCACTATTTTTAAAACAGCAGGATAGACTGAAATAAAAAATGAAATAATAAAAAATTTTAATCCACATTTTCATAACCAAACTTCTTCAGAATAAGTTATACATGCTCTACATCACATTTAATAAAAGTTTTAAAATGCCTCTACACCAATAAACACATCTTTCCACTTAAACAATTATACAGTTAATCAATAAAATGTCAAAGCTCAGGAAGTTATTTCCTTATATAGACTCTACGGTCTTTCAAAAATCATTTAATGTTAACAGCATCATTTATACCAGTTTTTTTTTATCTGAATTTAATCTGATTTGCCATAAGGCCTCCTTTTGTTCAAAGTTTGTTTTGAAATTGCCACCCCTAAAGTCATGCCTTCCTTGCTCCAGCACAGAAAAAAAAAAACATTGGCAGGTGATAGTATGCTTGTAAAAAGCATTTGTCTTGTCTTGTTTTCTGATGTTATAATAATGTTCCTTTATTCTAGTGCATAGGGCTCTTGTAGTCATACCAATATAGAATGCACTACAGTGTGCACACATACCAATGTATACAACTCTTTTACTCTTACAGTTAAAATGTCCTGGAACCTTCAAAGTGTAAGGCAAATGTTCTAAATTAACTAAGAGACCTTCAGAAATGTGTCTATATATGTTACAGTTCCCACACTTATACATGTCCAATATTTTCTGTGTGGTGTTGGGACAATAAACAAGTTTGTTCCTCTCGGTTTCTAAAATGTTTTTTAAATTATTTTGATTTTTATATACAAACCTTGGTTGAGTCCTCACAATGGATAGTAAATCTTTATTTCTCTCTAAATTTTCCAGTTGTCAGAAATAATATTTCTGATAGCACCACTATCTACTGTCATGTCCAAACAAAAATAATTACCAGCATCAAATGTATTCCTGTCATGGTTCTGTTTTATATTAATGTTGGAAAACCCTTGCTCAAGGATGGACGGAAAGAGACTGTCCCTATTCTGTGTGACATATTCAACCTGCTCTTTCAACAGAGTTTTACTATACCCTCTTTCAACAAACAAGGTAGTAATAAATTCTATTTCCTTCAAAACGTCACCCATTTCACTTGTCATTCGACTAGCTCTTATGAGCTGTCCTTTTGGAATATTATTCTTCATGTAACGAGAGTGCATGCTGGTGTAATGCAAGTAACTATTAGTGAAAGGTTCTTTCCTGACAACCCTACTAACTTATAAAGCTAACATCCCATTCTAAAATCACATCCAGAAAATGGACGTTTAGTCCCACAACCCCCAGTACAAATTTTAAATATCCTGATCTGGAGTTAAGGGGGTCAACAAAACTTTGCACTTTTTGTACATCCCCAACCATGGCAAAAAACAAGTCATCAATAAATTTCTTACAAAATGTAATCTGGTATTCCATGACTAGTGGTTCTAGCACAGTACACCCCCATTGACCCATCACAATGTTCGCAAAAGATGGTGCTGCTGGGGACCCCATAGCTTACTCCCCAAATTTATTTGGATATTTTTTATTAAATACAAAAAAATTGTTGTTTAATGAAACATCTATTAATTCACAATAGAAATTACTTTCAGAATCGCTGAATGTAGAAAATTTGTTTAAGTATTCTTTAACTTGCTCCACTCCTTCAAAGTGGGGAATACAGGTGAAGAGAGAGACAACATCAAGACTAAACATCACTTGTGTGGTGGGATCAAAAGCTGTAGCTAAAGTGTGTTCCCTGATACTATTTAAAAAGTTCCAAGAGTCTTCTAAGTATGAATTCATTTGGTGAATAATGGGGTTTAACGTAAGAGCCCACCA